>NW_018392457.1:56217-96880 GCF_900095145.1 Mus pahari | reverse complement strand
ACATAGTACTACCGGAAGATCTAGCAATACATCTCCTGGGCATATACCTAGAAGATATTCCAACTGGTAATAAGGACACATGTTCCACTATGTTCATAGCAGCCTTATTTATAATAACCAGAAGCTGGAAAGAACCCAGATGTCCCTCAATAGAAAAATGGATGCAGAAAATGTGGGACATTTACACAACGGAGTACTACTCAGATATTAAAAACAATGAATTTATGAAATTCTTAGGCAAATGCATGTATCTGGAAGATATCGTCCTTAGCGAGGTAATCCAATCATAAAAGAAGTCACTAGATATGCACTCACTGATAAGTGGATATTAGTCCAGAAACTTAGAATACCAAGGATACAATTTGCAAAACACAAGAAAACCAAGAAGGAAGACCAACTTGTGGATATTTCATTCCTCTTTAGAATTGGGTACAAAATACCTATGAAAGGAGTTACGGAGAAAGTTTGGAGCTAAGATGAAAGGATGGAATATTCAGAGACTACCCCACCTGGGGATCCATCCCATTATCAGCCACCAAACCCAGACACTATTGCACATGCCAGTAAGATGTTGCTGAAGGGACCCTGATATAGTGGTCTCTTGTGAGGCTCTGCCAGTGCCTTGCAAACACAGAAGCAGATGCTCACAGTCAGGTATTGGAAGGAACACAGGGTCCCTAATGGAGGAGCTAAAGAAAGTACCCAAGGAGCTGAAGGGGTTTGCAACCCTATAGGTGGAACAACAATAAGAACTAACCAGTGCCATCACAGCTCATGTCTTTAGCTGCATATGTAGCAGAAGATGGCCTATTCAGCCATCATTGGGAAGAGAGACCCGTTGGTCTTGCAAACTATATATGTCCCAGTACAGGGGAATGCCAGGGCCAAGAAGTGCGAGTCAGTGGGCAGGGGTGCAGGGGTTGGGGGAGGGTATAGGGAACTTTTAGGATAGCATTTGAAATGTAAATAAATAAAATATCTAATAAAACATTCATTCTATGTTTTATTCCAGAATTAATTTTTTTCCTCATGTCAATTCTGAATAATACTGATGTGGATAGAAGTGTGCAAACTTTCACACTGCTTTCAGGCTCCCATTCTCCTGAAGTGAAACTGGGTAACCAAAAGGCCAGTATTACCCTAGCTCTTCATTAGATTCCTCACTTTACATGGACCCCCACACCATTTCTCAGTTTAGTAACAATATAATTAGTTATGAATTATCTACAGCTACAATGTTTGTAATTTTTCCATTCTCATCTTAGTAATTACTATGAAGTAATATTTTATAATGGTATTGATTTTGAATTTCTTACATATTGAATATCAATCTCTCAAGCTATTAAAATGAAAGGGAAGCTTCTCTATTATCATGGATTGGCAATAGTGCCCTCCAGCATGATTGTGTCATGCTAATTTTTCATATTTGGTTTCAGCTGTTGTAATGTAATTGTGTAGACAAGGTCTCTACCTGCTGTCTGCGGTTTCAGGGCATAGGGTTAACATCATCTTCAAACCAGTCAAGGCACAAGTACTGTCACTGTACCAGCAGGAAAAATTGAATCATGCATAGGCTTTACTTATCAGAAACCATCTAGGAGGAGAGGGTAAAGGCGATCCTGCAATTTTTCTGAGATGTTTCACCATGGATGGGATGAATGAGCTCATCAATATCTGATAATTTAAAGAGGAAGAACATTATTCTCAGCCCTATCCTAGGCCCACAAATGTGAGAAAAGATATTTATAACAGCTCTTTTTCAAGGAAGATTGGAAAACTAATAATCCATAAGTTTGCTGTCCTCAGGTGACCCTGTTTATAAGAGGGCAACATATATATTCCTGGACCTAACAGATTTATATCTGGAATACATGTGCTAGCAGATATTTTTAAAAATATTTCTAGAATTTGAAAGAGATATATGTTTTAGATATACATATTCTAGTTTTATTGTAACACATAAATAAATATTCTTGTGGAAAGGGAACTCACACTAAATTATTAGGAGGTAGACTATTCAAATTTTAACGAACTTCAGATTCCTGAGTTTCACAAAAGTACTCACTTTAAAACTGATTGGAAAGTTTAAACTGTTTAACCTGATAAGTTAAACACTTTCAAGTAAAACACTTTGTCAGATAATAGGAATTAATTATATATAAATACAGTAAAACTTTGGGAAAAATACCTGTAAACAATTACCTTAATGCCATGTGCATAAGAAAGCCTAAAACACAAGGATGTTTTAACTCTTTCACAAAGTACATGTGATATCTCCCGTAAGGATCAGTTCAATTGACTGAGAAAAGTAGATAAAGATGAAGTTTTACAGAGAGAGAATCTAGGATATATGTTCTCGGAAATCTAGGTGAGCTTTTAACCGACTGATAGCAAAGGTTACCTTCCTCAAAATGAAGCTGCCAGTCAGGCTGTTGGTGCTGTTGTTCTGGATTCCTGGTGAACGTAGTGGAGCTTGTGTCCTTATTACCAGTTGGATGATCTTCTGGGTATATGTCCAGAAGAGGTATTGCTGGGTCCTCCTGTAGTACTATGTCCAATTTTCTGAGGAACCACCAGACTGATTTCCAGAGTGGTTGTACAAGCTTGCAATCCCACCAGCAATGGAGGAGTGTTCCTCTTCCTCCACAACCTCACCAGCATCTGCTGTCCCCTGAATTTTTAATCTTAGCCATCTGACTGGAGTGAGAATGAATCTCAGGGTTGGTTTGATTTGCATTTCCCTGATGACTAAGGATGTTCAANATTTTNTCAGGTGTTTCTCAGCCATTCGGTGTTCCTCAGTTGAGAATTCTTTGTTTAGCTCTCTACCACATTTTTTAATGGGGTTATTTGAATTTCTGGAGTCCAGCTTCCTGTGTTCTTTGTATATATTGGATATTAGTCCTCTATCAGATTTAGGATTGCTAAAAATCCTTTCCTAATCTGTTGGTGGCCTTTTTGTCTTGTTGACAGTGTCTTTTGCCTTACAGAAGCTTTGCAATTTTATGAGGTCCCATTTGTCAATTCTTGATTTTACAGCACAAGCCATTGGTGTTCTGTTGAGAAATTTTTTCCCTGTCCCCATATCTTCGAGGCTTTTCCCCACTTTCTCCTCTATCAATTTCAGTGTCTCTGGTTTTATGTGGAGGTCTTTGATCCACTTAGACTTGAGCTTTGTACAAGGAGATAAGAATGGATCAATTCTCATTCTTCTACATGATTGCCGCCAGGTGTGCCAGAACCCTTTGTTGAAAATGCTGTGTGTTTTCCACTGGATGGTTTTAGATCCCTTGTCAAAAATCAAGTGACCATAGGTGTGTGGATTCATTTCTGGATCTTCAATTCTATTCCATTGATCTACCTGTCTGTCGCTGTTCCAGTACCTTGCTGTTTTTATCACAATTGTTCTATAGTACAGCTTAAGGTCAGGCATGGTGATTCAACCAGAGGTTATTTTATTGTTGAGTATGGTTTTTGCTATCCTAGTTTTTTTATTATTCCAGATGAATATGCAAATCACCCTTTCTAACTCTGTGAAGGATTGGGTTGGAACTTTGATGGGGATTGGCATTGAATCTGTAGATTGCTTTTGGCAGGATTGCCATTTTGACTATGTTAGTCCTGCCAATCCATGAGCATGGAAGATCTTTCCATTTTCTGCGATCTTCTTCAATTTCTTTCTTTAGGGATTTGAATTTCTTATCACACAGATCTTTCACTTCCTTAGTTAGAATCACACCAAGGTATTTTATATTATTTGTGACTATTGTGAAGGGTGTTGTTTCCCTAATTTCTTTCTCATCCCGTATGTCCTTCATGTAGAAGAAGGCCACTGATTTGTTTGAGTTCATTTTATATCTAGCTACTGCACTAAAGCTGTTTATCAGGTTTTGGAGTTCTCTGGTGGACTTTTTAGGGTCACGTATGAATACCATCATGTCATCTGCAAATAATGATATTTTGACTTCTTTCTTACCAATTTGTATCCCCTTGATCTCCTTTTGTTGTCAGATTGCTCTAGCTAGGACTTCAAGTACTATATTGAATAGGTAGGGAGAAAGTGGGCAGCCTTGCCTAGTCCCAGATTTTAGTGGGATTGCTTCCATTTTCTCTCCATTTACTTTGATGTTGGCTACTGGTTTGCTGTAGATTGCTTTTATCATGTTTAGGTAGGGGCCTTGAAGTCCTAACCTTTCCAAGACTTTTATCATGAAGGGGTGTTGGATTTTGTCAAATGCTTTCTCAGCATCCAATGAGATGATCATGTGGTTTTTGTCTTTGAGTTTGTTTATGTAGTGGATTACGTTGATGGATTTCCTTATATTAAACCATCCCTGCATCCCTGGGATGAGGGCTACTTGGTCATGATGGATGATGATTTTGATGTGTTCCTCTACTACATATTTCGTTGGAGACATGAGTTACTTCATGTGTACACTCTTTGATGATTTCGTCCCTGGGAGCTCTGTGAGGTCTGGTTAATTGATATTATTGTTCTTCCTATGGGATTGCAAACCCATTCAGTTCCTTCAGTCCTCTCTCTAATTCTTCCATTGGGGTCCCTGTCCAATGGTTGGTTGACTGCAAGCATCCACCTCTTTATTTGTCTGACTCTGGTAGAGCCTCTCAGGAGACAGCCATATCAGGGTCCTGTCAGCAAGCACGTCTTAGTATCCACAATATTGTCTAGGTTTGGTGACTGTATAGGGGATGGGTCCCAAGGTGGGGTAGTCTCTGGATGGACATCCCTTCAATCTCTGCTCCATTCTTTGTTTCTGTATTCCCGGCTGTGAGTATTTCTCTTTCTACACTCTACAAGCGCTGCTTCTCCTATGTTCCCATAGCACACATACTTCTACTTGATGTTAGAAGCACACTAGGTACAATGTCTTATAAAATCACAGAGTTTTCAAATTCTAAGTGTTACTTGAATTTGGAGTTTTGAAAAGTTTTAAAAGTGATTGCAAGAGAACTGAATATCTGTTGCCACAACATGTTAATCTAACAGGGTAAAAAAATCTTAAATTTTAAAGATGGAATTGTAAAATGAAAATCAAGTCTAAATTTACTGTGGGAATTAGACTTACACACTAAATATTTGGTGGAAAATAGAAAAAAATGTGGATTTGTTTCTAGGAAATAGTGAATAAGATACCTGGATAGGTTTTGTTAAGTAACACCATGGTTGGCACATATTCTGGCATTATTTAGAACTGAATGGAGCTCAGTACTGAAGTTGGTGGGAATGTGAGTGGAGTTGGGATTACAGGATGAAACAATGTATAAACTGGGATTTATTTCTGGGAAATAATCATAAAATTGGTTGCTTGTATTGGAACATTGTATGAAGACACAGAATAAGAAGAGATGCCTTAAGTCAGATTTCAGATAAATAGTATCATCTGATGGTTATGGGAAATAGTGTCAAACTACAGTGTGGACCAATCACACATTCTAAATTACCCAGGAGAGTATACATGAACACCTGAGACTAACTATGTTTCCATAACATACCTAAGTGTTACTTAAGAGGAAATAGTCACTCAAAAGTGACTGTGCACTTAAGAAAAGTTGAGCATCAGAATATGCATGATAAGCTCAAGAACCTTGGAAGAAAGATATATACAATGGGCATTCATAAAATATACTCAGAAAGGGTCACGGGGTTTGGCATTTGACCACTCAGTGAAGGATGCCCATGCTATTTTGAAAACTAAGCGAGAGACTTTTCCCAGTAGGTTGGGAAAAGCTAGACAAAGCCAGAATTTATGTGTACACGTAAGTTCTTCCAACTGCAACACAGTTGAAGAAGACAGAACTTCAGGTCACCTGTAAAAGATATCTACTCTTTGGTAGTTTATTTCATTTGCTTCTTATTTCATTCGTATATCTCCACTGTCATCCAAATCTGATACTTTAGGGACTGAAGAGATGGCTTAGCATATAAGAGTACTGTCTTCTATTCCAGAGGTCCTGATTTTAATCCCCAGCAACCTCATAGTGACTCATATTCATCTATAACGTGATCTGATGCCCTCTTCTGGCATATAGGTGTACATGCAGATAGAACACCCATATACAATAAATAAATAAATAAATAAATAAATAAATAAACAAACAAACTTTGATATTTTAGAGATGAAAGAGAAAGCATTTTTTTTTTCAGTCTGCCCAGACCACCCTTAAGTATGAGAAAGTATCTGGACAACATACTTGTTTTTCAAGGAAGGCTGGAATCTGAGTAATCCAGAGGTTTGCAGGCTGCAGGTGTTTACAAGAGGGCAACACACATAATCCTTTATCTGACATGCTTCTCTGGAATTTGTGTTGTTTCTGTAGATATTTTTAGAATATTTCCAGAATTTTAAAGAGACATGTTTTAGATGGGATATATCATAGTTTTATTGAGAAATGTAAAATGATACTCCTGCTCAAAGGAAACTCACAAAAAACTACTAGAGGATATATTGTTTGGATTTTAACTTACTGTCAGATGACTGAGTTTAGTATAAGTAATCCGTTGACAAGAGATGGGAAGGTTCAAACTGTTTAAATTTTAAGTAAACAACTTTTTCAGATTTTGCATATACTGAGAATTAATCATGCTCTTTAATTATATTAATAAATATAGTAAAATGCAGTGAATTAGCTTTTTTTTTTGGAGGGAGGCACCTTTCTTAAATTAATTAGGTATTTTCTTTATTTACATTTCAAACGTTATCTTCTTTTCTCTTTCTTTTCCAAAAACCTCCCAATCCCCCCTCCCCCTGCTCACTAACCCACCCACTCCAGCTTCCCTGTCCTGGCATTCCCCTACACTGGGGAATCAAGCCTTCACAGGACCAAGGGCCTCTCTTCTCATTGATGTCCTACAAGGCCATCCTCTGCTACATATGCAGCTGGAGCCATGGGTCCCTCCATGTGTATTATTTGGTTGTTGGTTTAGTCCATGGGAATTCTGAGAGTACTGGTTGGTTCATAATGTTGTTCCTTCTGTGAGGCTGAAGACCCCTTCAGCTCCCTGGGTCCTTTCTCTAGTTCCTCCATTGTGGATCCTATGCTCCATTTAGTGGATGGATATGAGCATCAACTTCTGTATTTGTCAGGCACTAGCAGAGCCTCTTAGGATACAGCTATACCAGGCTCCTATCAGCAAGCATTTGTTGGCATTCACAATACTGTCTAGGATTGGTAGCTGTATCCTCAGGTGGTACAGTCTCTGGATGACCATTCCTTCAGTTTCTGCTCCACACTTTGTCTCTGTATCTAGTCCCATGGGTATTTTGATCCCCCTTCTAAGAAGGACTGAAGAATACACACTTTGGTCTTCCTTCTTCTTGAGCTTCATGTGGTCTGTGAATTGTATCTTGGGAATTCCAAATTTCTTGGCTAATATCTGCTAATCAGTGAGTACATGCCATGTGTGTTCTTTTGTGGTTTGGTTAGCTCACTCAGGATGATATTTTCTAGGTCCATCCATTTGCCTAAGAATTTCATGAAGTCATTGTTTTNAATAGCTGAGTAGTACTCCATTGTGGAAATGTACCACATTTTCTGTATCCATTCTTCTGTTGAGTGACATCTGGGTACTTTCTAGCTTCTGGCTCTTATAAATAAAACTTCTACGAACATATTGGAGAATATGTGCTCTTGTTATATGCTGGAGCATCTTCTGTATATATGCCCAGGAGTGTTATTTCTGGGTCCTCAGGTTGTAATATGTCCAATTTTCTGAGGAACCACCAAACAGATTTCCAGAGTGGTTGTACCAGATAGCAATCCCACCAGCAATGGATGTGTTTTTATCTTTCTCCACATCCTTGCCAGCATCTGCTGTCACCTGAGTTTTGAATCTTCGCCATTCTGACTGGAGTGAGTTGGAATCTCAGATTTAATTTGATTTGCATTTTCCTGATGACTAAGGAGGTTAAACATTTCTTTAGCTGTTTCTCAGCCATACAATATTCCTGAGTTGAGAATTCTTTGTTTATCTCTGTACCCCATTTTTAATAGTTATTATGGTCTCTGAAATCTAACTTCTTGTGTTTTTTTGTATATATTGGATATTAGCATCCTATTGTACGTAGGGTTGGTAAAGATCTTTTCCCAATCTGTTGGTTGCTGTTTTGTCCTATTGACAGTGTTCTTTCCCTTGCAGAAGCTTTGCAATTTTATGAGGTCCCATTTGTCAATTCTTGATCTTAGAGCATAAGCTATTGGTGTTCTGTTTAGGAAAATTTCCCCTGTGCCCATGTGCTCTAGATTCTTCCCCACTTTCTTTCTTATTAGTTTCAGTGTATCTGGTTTTATGTGGAGGTCCTTGATCCACTTGGAATTAGTCTTTGGACAAGGAGCAAAGAATGGATTGATTTGCACTCTTCTACATGCTGACAGCCAGTAAAACCCACATCATTTATTGAAAATGCTGTCTTTTTTTCCACTTGATGGTTTTAGCTTCTTTGCCAAAGATCAAGTGACCATAGGTGTTTGGGTTCATTTCTTGATCTTCAATTCTATTCCACTGACATACCTGCCTGTCTCTGTACCAATACCATGCAGTTTTTATTAATATTGCTGTGTAGTATAGCTTGAGGTCAGTGATGGTAATTCCCCCAGAAAGGGCACTACAGATGGGAAGGTTCAAACTGTTTAAATTTTTAAGTAAGCCACTTTTTCAGATTTTGTATATACTCAGAATTAATCATGCTAATTATTATTATTATTATTATTATTATTATTATTATTATTATTATTATTATTTGGTTTTTCGAGACAGGGTTTCTCTGGGTAGTCCTGGCTGTCCTGGAACTCACTCTGTAGACCAGGCTGGCCTCGAACTCAGAAATCCACCTGCCTCTGCCTCCCAAGTGCTGGGATTAAAGGCATGTGCCACCACGCCCGGCTATGCTAATTAATTATATTAATTAATATAATTAAATGCTGTGAATTAACTTTTATCATAGTAATTTAGTTCAAATTTCCAAAGAGAAATCACATGATTACAGAGTAGAACAGAGATGTTTTAAGCAAACAAGAGGAGGAAGATTATTATGTAGTTAGATTTTGTATATTTTCATTTTCTTTTTTTTTCACTTGGTTATATTATTAATTTACATTTCAAATGTTATCCCCCTTCCCAGTTCCTTTTCACAGACTCCCTCTCCCCTCCCCTCTCTCTCTGCCTCTATGAGGTTGCTTCCCACCTACCCAACTACTCCCCCCTCAGCCCCTTCACATTCCTCTGTGCTGAGTCATCAAGCCACCACAGGACCAAGGGGCTCCCCTTCCATTGATGCCAATTAAGGCAGTCCTCTACTACATATCTATCTGGAACGATGGGTGCCCCCATGTGTACTCTGGGTCATCAAGCCACCACAGGACCAAAGGGCTTTCCTCCCATTGATTCCAGTTATGACAATCCTCTGCAACATATCTATCTGGAACCATGGGTGTCCCCATGTGTACTCTTTGGTTGGATTAGTCCCTGGGAGCTTTAGTGTGACTGGTTGGTTGACATTGTTGTTCTTCCTATGGTGTTGCAAACACCTTCAGCTCATTCAGTCCTTGCCCTAACTTCACAATTGGGGTTCCTGAGCTCAGTCTGATGTTTGGCTGCATGCATCCACTTCTGTATTGGTCAGGCCCTGGCAAAGTCTCTGAGGGGATGGATATACCAGAATCCTGTCAGCAAGCACTTCTTGGCATCAGCAGTAGTGTCTGGGATTGGTGTCTGTAGAAAGGATGGATTCCTAGGTGGGGCAATCCCTGGATACCCTTTTCTTCATTCAGACTCTGCTCCACTCTTTGTCCCTGTATTTCCTTTTTACAGGAAGCGTTCTGGACTAATATTTTTGAGATAGGTAGGTGGCCCCATCCCTCAACCAGGAGCCATGCCTATCCACTAGTTATTAGTCTGGGTTTCAGTGGTGTGAACAGACACCATGACCAAGTCAAGTCTTATCAAAGGCAACATTTAATTGGGGCTGGCTTACAACTTAAGAGGTTCAGTCCATTATCATCAGGGTAGAAACATAGCAGCATCCAGGCAGGCATGGTGCAGGAGTTGTACATCTTCATCTGAAGGCTGCTAGTGGAAGACTGACTTCCAGGCAGCTAGGGTTAGGGTCTTTAAGCCCACTCCCACAGTGGCACACCTATCACATCGGGGACTTTCTAGTGACTATGCCCAGTTCCCCTTCCCCCACAGTTACACACCTTCTTTCAAATTCTTGATGCTCTGTACTTCTCCCAGATATCTTCCTGTATCTGACCTGACACCCCCCCCCCACTTTTTTCATTCTCTTCTCTCTCCCTCGACCTCTGGAAATTATTTTATTCCCCCATCTGAGTATAATTGTAGCATTCATACTTTGGTATGGTCTTCCTTCTTCTTGGGATTCATATAGTCTATGAGTTGTACACCTTCAATTTCATGATAAATCTAAATGGCTTGTGGTAGATCACTGCCAATGGCATCTTAGTCTGTTGACACTGAAAATAGCCAGTCTCTGAAGATGAACATTTAACTAAATTCTCATCATGTACACTTCATTTCTGTGTACAGTGATGGTGGTATCATAACCTGTGCATTTAAATCCAGCACAGACATTCTTGCATGGGTATAAATGGGGAATATTTAGAATGGGAGGTTTAAAAGGCTAAGGTTCAGCCTATGCTATTGGATCACTATTGAGATGATGAGAAAGAGTTTTCTCTCTTGTTCCTGCTGCTGGGGATTGGGTAAAAATGAGGATAGAACACTTCTGGTGAGGGGAATCCAAAAACTTAAGTACTCAATACAAAAACAATTGTTGAAATAGGTCAGGTCCTATAGGCATTGTGAATATCTGAGAGACCAGTACCTCACAGTCACACCAGGTGCTGCAGTGTCTACTCTGCTTAGCTATATCTTACTGTTCTTAAAGATACATAATCAAAGAGGACCAGAAAATCATACTACAGCCAAATAGGGTGTGGAGAGCCGTGAGCAATCGCCATTACAAGATGGCGTTGGCTTCAGTTGTGCATAACTAATAAACATACAATGTGTGCAAGTGCAAGAGTGAATTCGCGCCATGTCACGACCCATTCCGGGGCGTAATATTGAAACTATGAGCAAGCAGCCAATCAGGTGCAGACACGCCACGCTAGACATATATAAGCAGCACCATTTCTGGGGCTGGGGGTCTTCCTCTCAATGAAGCAATAAAGCTTTGCTGCAGAAGAATCCGGTTGTCTGAGTGTGTTCTTGCTGGCGAGACATCAGCTCGGGACAATAGGGTCTCAATCTGTATGGTTCATTTAGGGAAGATGGCTGTTGTGAAGCAAATTGAAATGAAAGTTATGCCATTTGTATATGGCTAATTATTAAATTATTGTCAAAATATTTTCCATTTTCCATAGCATATTATTAACAATTCTGACACTATGTAGATTAATATCCAACCATTGTGACATCATCACAAACACTTCCACAAAGCATTAGCATTAGGTCCTCCATCAGGGACCCTGCACTCAGTCCAATGGTTGGCTATCACATGGGCACAATACCTTTCCCCTGTGGATAATCAGGGAGTAGTTCATGGGTGAGCTGTCAGAGACAAGCTGGGAATGGTACTGAAGCTGCCAACCCTTGCTTCTTTTTATAGTTTTTCCCCTTCAAGGCACATATTGAGGAGTGAACCGTGACTTCTGAACATGCCTGTCAACCAGGAAGCATGAGCTGCCCCAGAGTCAAATCTGCCTGCCTTGTTGAAACCTTACCAGATCTGTGTAGTAGAAAATGTCCCTCTCTCTTTTGAAATATATAGTGGACAGGGATTATTCTTTCTGGAACACTCTTTACATTATTATTTCCCTCTCATTCTTTTTTTTTTTTAATTGGATATTTTCTTTATTTACATTTCAAATGTTTTCACCCTTTCTCTTTGGAAATCCCCTATCCCATTCCCTCTTGCCCTGACTCTATTAGCATGCTCCCATACCCACCCACCCACTCTTGTCTTTTTTCTCTGGCATTCCCATACATTGGGGCATCGAACACCTTCAGGCCTGAGGGCTGTGCCTCCCACTGATGTACAACAAGGCCAACCTCTACCACATATGTGGCTAGAGCCACGGGTCACTCAATGTGTACTCTTTGGTGGTCTAGTCCATAGGAGCTCCAGGGGGTCTGGCCAGTTGACACTGTTGCTCTGCACATGGGACTAAAACCCCTTCAGCTCCTTCAGTCCCTTCTCAAACTCCTCCATCAGGGACCCTGCACTCAGTCCAATGGTTGGCTATGAGCATATGCCTCTGTATTAATCAGGCTCTGAAAGAGCCTCTCAGGAGATAGCCATACCAGGTTTCCTTCACCAAGCACTACCTGGCATCCACAGTAGTGTCCGGGTTTCTTGAGGGTATATGGAATGGATCCCCAGGTGAAAACTGAATATAATACTACCTGAGGACCCAGATTTACCACTCCTGGATATATACCCAGAAGATGTTTCAACATGTAAGTAAGGACATATGCTCCACTATGTTCATAGCAGCCATATTTACAATAGCCAAAAGTTGGAAACAACTAAGATGTCCATCAACAGAAAAATGGATACAGAATATGTGGTACATTTATCCAATGGAATAGTACTCAGCTATTAAAAACAATGACTTCATGAAAGTTGCAGGCAAATGGATGGGACTAGAAAATATCATACTGAGTGAGGTAACTCAGTCACAAAAGTACACATGATATGCACTCTCTGATAAGTGGCTATTAGCCCAAAAGTTCAGAATACTCAAGATTCAATTCACAGACCATATGAAACCCAAGAAGAAGGAAGACCAAAGAGTGGATGCGTCAGTGCTTCTTATAGGGGAAACAATATACCCAGATGAGGAAATATGAAGACAGACAGTGGAGCAGAGGGTTGAATTAGTTACCTCCCATTCTTAACAACCATCCTAACAATAGTACAAACTGCTTTGTCCCAGTAGACTGAATAAAGCACATACAACTTCTACTGTCTCACAGTAACAATCCTTTGGCCAAGAGGCCTAATTATCCTGAACATCTAATTTCTATTTAAAGAGAATTTTATTATCTTCTCTAAGGGTTATGTCTGTCATGTTTGGTACCAGCTGTGGAAGTAACTGAAATTACCATGGCTGGCAGAGAAACCAACCATGTGTGACAAGAAGGAAACTTGGTTAAGAATGAAGTAGTTGGGGGATGGTATTTCAAATGCCTGAAGTTTGACATCGAGGCAGTATATTTTAGATATATTTTAAGTACAGTACAACATTTGAAAACAAAAACTTTTATCTCAATTTCATTTGCACAGTAAACCTAAGACTACATTGAAACTTTTTTGCAAAGTATCTGTGACTTCTTCCCTAGGGGTGGATTCAATTGACTGAGAAAGGAAACTAATGATGAAGCCTACGGAAAGAGATTCTAGGGAATTTGGGTGAGGCCTTATAGATGGACAAGGTCATCAGTTTACTGCAAACATCCATTCCAAGTATTCAAGGTAAAAACCAAGTATATATTTCCTCCATTGAGGAGATACCCCTATGTAACTAACATTCCTAGTTTCTCCAGGGCTTATCTGTGAGCACAAGTGCCCTCTTCAGTATAGAAGAGGTTTTGTTATTTCGCAATCATCAGGGTACTTCCCTCTATCTGTATTGCAACACCAACATAGACCTTTGCATATTGTTCCCCAGGGAGGAACCACCCCTGCCAGTTTTGGATAAAAAGTCAGTCGTTGACTTCTTTCTGTGACTGAAAAGTCTTAGGCTTCCTCCTCAAGATGAAGTTGCTTGGTAGGTTGTTGGTGCTGTTGTTCTGGATTCCTGGTGAGAACAGAGGAATTGAGAATGGGAAGGGAGCACAAGAACTGGGTCACACTGCTCACTACATGTGTTGTGCCATGTATGAGTAGACAGGTATTATCCTCCAGGAAGGTGCCTGTTGGGTATATATTTTTGAGAAGGAGGTTCCAGGTGGGAGAGAACCTGTGCTACAATGAAGATTATGACATGGATGGATGACATGGTCTAAGTTATGTATAGAAGCACCTTGGGGTTTCTATTTCACTTGTTTTGTTAGGACAGGAATTTTAATATGTAAAGAATTCTATCTATAAACAAATATTTTAGTTGAAATGTATAAAAAAATCAGAAAATTGCTCATGAAATTTGTACATGATTCTGTACTTCTCTTTCATTATTTCAGCTTCCAGCAGCGATGTTCTGTTGACCCAAACTCCACTTTTCCTGCCTATCAGCCTTGGAGATCAAGCCTCTATCTCTTGCAGGTCTAGTCAGAGCCTTGTACACAGTAATGGAAATACATATTTGGAATGGCACTTGCAGAAGCCAGGCCAGTCTCTACAGCTCCTGATCTATGAGGTTTCCAAATGACATTCTGGGGTTCCAGACAGGTTCAGTGGCAGTGGGTCAGGGACAGATTTCACACTCAAAATCAGCAGAGTGGAGGCTGAGGATTTGGGAGTTTATTACTGCTTACAAGGTACACATTTTCCTCCCACAGTGATGCAGACTCTAACAAAAATGTCCTTGCTTGGGGTATCCCAGCTGTCAAATAAGTTACTTATCTGTGTGAGAGAGAAGTGTTTGTGGAACTGCAGATTATGTCCTGCAGCTGAAGGCATGTGCATCTTGGCTACAGCTCACTGGTCATTCTTTTTGGCTCCACTGGCTACAATAACAAAGATATTGCATCTGCCCCAGGAGAATAGTGAAGGGGTACCCTCGCAGCAACCAGCAATGATTGTGGTAAAGCTGAGTGTAAACCCATTCTTTTCCTACAGACCTTGTCTTTCTTTGTTATTCAACATTATCTGGTAAAGCTGACAGGAATCAGGGAAGAATTTCTTTATTAAATTGTCTCACTTACTAATAATTACATCATTTGCCACATTTTAAGCTTTTGATTTAAATTCCATTGTATATGCATATTATCTTCTGTTTGTATTCCATTTGCACGAAGTATGTCCATTGACTCTGTAACTTTCACCAAATGCTTTTATCCATAAAGTGTTTCTTTTCTGACATAGTTTTCTCAATGCATCACAAATCTAACAAGAATCTTTTAGGTTAACCTTATGATGGTGATCAGAGCTGCAGGAAGCATCCTGCTAAACAGGTGTACATTATTGCCAGATATGAAGTCCACTGCCGAGCAAAATGTATGATAACTTTCTTAACCCACTGGGAGTTTGAAGGGCATCTTCTAGAACTGTGATATTTAGCAATTCAGGAGTAGACTTTAAGTTTAATTTCATTATTACCTCTCTATGTTCTTCCACAAAAATGCATCTTGTCTTTTAGGCAATAGGGATTTGTGACCTCCTTCTGCTGGTCATTCAAAAAAACTGACAATAGCCTGTATTGTTTTGTGGCTTTGGGACCTCTGTTATAAGGAGGATGCATATATATGTCACTAGGAACCTGTCACCTCTAGAGGATCATTATTCACCCTAGAATTAAAAAATGATGTGTTTCTGTAGTGTTTTTGGTATACACTCTTACTTTTGTTTATAATTCAACACCCTTTCCTTTTCTATTACCTGCCATATCCATGTGTAAACATTTCAAGCACTAGTATCCTCACTGTCTAATTTCATATCACACACACAGTCTACAGTTAGACAACCATAGCAGAAGAGTCCACACAAAGCATTATATTTTTTTGGAATAGGCAGCAAAACCTGACCTGTCAGTGACAGGAGCATAGACTCAGGAGCCGGCTGTGTCCCCAAACACTTCTCTTAGCAATTATTTAAACAGAAAAACAAAAACAAAAACAAAAACAAAAACACATGAGCATCTGTGCTAAAATTTAGCTACAATTTTTCATCATTCAGCATCATTTGCTCTTTTGTGTTTAGGAATCATCATTATGTTTTGGCAAAAAAATTAATTAAATTAATAAACAAATAAGGAATAAGTTGGTCAGCCATTTTAGATAGTTCCTGGCTCCCCTAGAACCTAGGAATTTGAATTTCTTTCACCTTATGAAGAAAATGAAGTCTGAAAACAGCTCCTGTCATTGACAGGTCAGGTTTTGCTGCCCAATTCAAGTCAATAGCATGCTTTGTGTGCACTCTTCTCCTGCTTTTGTTGTTTTGGAAGTACTTAAGGTCCTTAAGCCTCACTTATTCCCTACAGTACCATCTCCATGCCTCCTTAAGGTCCACCAACCATTTATTTATTTATTTATTTATTTATCATCAGCCACCAAACCCAGATACTAATGCACATGCCAGCAAGATTCTGCTGAAGGGACCCTGATATAGCAGCCTCTTGTGAGGCTATGCCAGTGCCTGGCAAACAAAGAAGTGGATGCTCACAGTCAGCTAATGAATGGAACACAGGGCCCCCAATGGAGGAGCTAGAGAAAGTACCCAAAGAGCTGAAGGGGTCTGCAACCCTGTAGGTGGAACAACAATATGAAATAACCAGTACCCCCTGAGCTTGTGTCTCTAGCTGCATGTGTAGCATAAGATGGCCTAATCGGCCATCATTGGGAAGAGAGGCCCCTTGGTCTTGCAAACTTTACATGACCCAGCTCAGGGGAATGCCAGGGCCAAGAAGTGGGAGTGGGTGGCTAGGGGAGCAGGGGTGGGGGGCGGTTATAAGGAACTTTCGGATAGCATGTGAAATGTAAATAAAGAAAATGTCTAATAAAATTAAAAAAAAATAAAGCTGGATACACTAAGTCTAACAGAAATGAATGTAGGGAATAATCTTGAACTCATGGGTATAGGAGACAACTTTTCTGCCCATGAGGAAGACCCAACTCTGCTGTGCTCATGCCCTTAGGATTACCTCACTTGCAACCCCCATATGCAGGGACAGCTCGACTGTGCTGTGAGATGCAGGGCCTTCTGTCTCAGCTGCTAGGAAGGTGAGGATCAGAATCAGCTCTTGTGCTCTCCTGACCCCCTTTAGGGCAACTCATCTGCCCCCAGCTAGTAGCAAGGGACAGTCTCGGGCTAGAGAGATGGATCAGTGGTTAAGAGCAGTGACTCCTCTTCCTGAGTCCTGAGTTCAATTCCCAGCAACCACATGATGGTTCACAACCATCTGTAATGAGATCTGATGCCCTCTTCCCATGTGTCTGAAGACAGTAACAATGTACATGTAAAAATAAATAAATCTTAAAAAAAAAAGATGCAAAAAAAGGACAGTCTCCTGACACCTTCTGATCCCCCTTCCCTTTATCTGTCCAATCATCAGCTCTCCTTTATTTTATAAATTAAGGTGGGAAGCTGTTTACAAGAAATCACCTGAGTGCAGACATATTCCTTGTTCACAACCATTCACAGGAGAATGCAATTAACATCAAATATAATTAGCTCCAGGGCTATTCACAACATTTCCCCCTTTCTGTACAATTAAAAGAATATTTTATCTCAGATATAACTGAACATAACTATTATTATTTTTTAATTTATAAAGTAAAGGAGACCTAGCACCCAGTCCATCTTCTTTGTTAATTAAACAGAACCTCTGTCAAGTATCTTTACTGAAAAGGCTTACAATTCTACATCTGGATATGTCTTGGCTTTATATTGAATGCTATCTGAAAACTATGCTCTCAGAACTCTTCTATCAAAATAAGAAGCCTGGGTTTGCTAGGAGACTATGTACTTTTTTCAACCCCATCAGAAATCCAAGAATGACTGATATTCACTGAAAATATATAGGAAGCCTAACACAGCTTCCAAAACTTAGCCAATTTATAAAGGCCACCGATCACTCAGACAGTCCCTTACTTCAGCATGTTGGAGCATTGGTATTCAGCTTACTGGCCAGGGTCATCTGACAGACTTAGAGAAACAGGAATATTAAGGACTAGCCCACTCTGTCTTGGCAGAATCAAGCTGTCCTAACCTGTTGTTGTGTCCTTTGTTTGGACAGTATTATGTCTGTAGGTGAAATGAGGCAATTCTTGACTATTGGTTGTTTTGCCACAACATTCTGTGGACTTCTAATGTTTCTGAAAACCAATTATCTATGTAAAGTAATCTAGATTGTTCTCTGTTACCTACTCTCAGCCATTTCTGATGAAAATACGTGAAAACACCCTAACAATAAACTTGGATCCATGAATTTCCTATTTGGCCTTTAACTCACAGGTTTATACATCTCAGAACTCTTTCTAATAACAGCAATAAAAGTACTGGGTGTAAGCCATGCACTTCAAAAATTTTAGTATCAAATATAACCTTTAATAACCACCCCTAGACATAAAGCCTAGGAAACTGGGACAAAGACTCTTCATAACTTTTTCAAGCTGAATATGGGCATTGAGATATTTTTGAAGAGAGGGGGAAAGGTAGGAAAAATGGGAGAATTCATTGGCATTAAGAAGGCCACAACAATGATTGTCTCTGATGTCTGTGTACTGACTGGATGTAGATGAAAAGCCAAAACATCAGGAATTCAGGCAGGTCAGTCAGTTTAGCATGTCTGATGATGAAATTCACCAAGGCTGTATATTCTGTAATATATAAATCTCAAAACAAAACATTAATATCATCAAGATAACCTTTTTGTTTTATTTTCTGGAATCTAGTCCTTCGGGTGGTCTCCTTCTATCAAATCTGATCCATAATAACTCTGGAAGTGTAAATACCTTAATCACCTTTTTCTTAAATCAGCATATCTTTCAACCTGTAACCAGGAAATCCTATAGCTTGCCCTCTGTCCCAGAGGAACAATAAAACAACCACAATACTAAAAACCACACACATTTTAGCCTACTTAGGACTTTCTAATTTGTCATGTCAGGATATTAACCCAAAATTCCAGTGGAGCCCATGTTAGAGAATATGAGTCTCCTTGCAGTCTTTATCATACTATCTTTAAACAACTGATTCACACTTCTATCTATATCTGCTTATAAGAAGCAGCTTGTTAAACCAGGATTTAAATCTAAAATTCCAGTGGAGCCCAGGTAAGACGGAATATGAGTATCCGGTAAGACTTGTTAGAGCAATATATCTTTATAATATCTTTAAAGCAATTCAAACTTCCACTAATATCTGTTATACCAACTATGTGCTGTGCCCTCTACCAGGAGACACAGACCTTTATTTAATTAATATCTATTATAATATCTATCTGTTGTGCTCTCTACCACGAGCCTCAGACTTCTATTAATTAATACCTGTTCATAGCAGGCGATTATCACTGCTCTATTTGGAGTCAGTGACTAATATTCCTTATCTAGTTCTGAACCACAGGTGAAATTTCCCATCTTTATGTACTATACCTGCTTATAAGAGGCAGCTTGTCAAACCAGGATTTAAATCTAAAATTCCTGGAGCTCCCACTTTAGAAAGAATGTGACTATCCTGTAAGACTTCTTAGAACAATATATCTTTCTTTATACCATCTTTAAAGCAATTAATTCAAACTTCCTCTAATATCTGCCTAAAAGAAGCAGATAGCTTTTAATTGTTAAGCTCTCTACCTAGAGACTTCTGACATTTTTGGAAACCATCAATCTATTCTATTTTGTTGATTAATCACCCCTTTTTTCTCTGTCACCAAGATCTTCAGGAGGTCTCCCTCTATCGTATATGATTTTTATTAATTTGGAAGGAATCCATAACTTTTCTTTTCCTGTGGAAACCTATGCATAACTTCTCCCCCAGTATATCACATTTTCCATTTTCCACTCTGATGTTAGAATAGCCTTACTATAAACAACCTGGCTTAGTTCAATAGTTCTTTCCACAATCCAGTGTTTTTCAGCAGCTGTGGTGTTTTGCTTATGAGCATATAAAACATTTAAGGTTAATAAAACACTATGTAATCTATGTTTGGGGGCTCTTGTTGATCTCCATTGCCTAGTAAGCAACTCCCTTAGATTAGATCTCTTCACAATCCCTTGTCTTGTAGGATTATGTGATATGTCTGTAACATGTTTTATATTATAATATTAAAAAAACTGCTTCATCGTATTAAAGATATACACAGGACCATTATCTATTTTAATTTGTATGGGTAGTCCCATAATGATGATAACTTCTAAAAAAATATGTAATTCCAGAATCACCCTTTTCTGATGCTAAGGCAGTTGTCCATTGAAATCCTGATCATGTGTCTATAGTATGGTGCACATATTTCAATTTATCAAACTCTGTAAAATGGAAGACATCCATTTGCCAAATGTCATTTCTTTGGGTACACTTAAGATTACTTCCTATAGGCAATGGAGTTTGGTTATATAATGAGGAATTAGGACATTGCCTCACAGTTTCCTTGACTTGCTACCAAGTGATAGAGAATCCTTTTTTTAAACCTTTGCTGTTAACATGGTGTTTGTATGGAATTCTGAAGCCTCTAGTATGCTTCCTATCAATAGTTGGTCAGTTTCATTATTACCTTGCACCAGAATGCCTGGCAGGCATATATATGATCTAATGTGGGTTGTATATAGTGGATAACTCCTATTTCTGATCATTTGTTGTAGCTGAAAAAATAGAGAAGTCAATTCAGAATAATCCTGAATAAGTTCAGCAGTCTCTACGTATAAAACAACTCTTTCTGCATATTGAGAGTCAGTCACTATATTAAGAGACTCTTGAAAATCTGACAACACCATGATTATTGCACATAATTCAGATTTTTGAAATGACTTATAGGGACTCTCAGCTAACTTACTTACATCTCCTGATTTATATCCTGTCTGTCCTGATTTACTAGCATCAGTGTAAAATGTACTCCATACATAAGAATGGGCTTTCACTTATACTTGGTTCTTTTTATAAAGATGTCCTAACCAATGGATTTGCATAAAGCTCCCTAAGCTCCACTTCTCCTTGCCGGTCCAAAACAAAAGCTAGCTCCTCTTTCTGCCTTGAATACTCAGAACTCTTCATATCAAGTTCTCAGAATGAGTTTTTCTCCTCTGTTCCTGGAGTTGCTTCTGTTGTGGGTCCTTGGTTAGTACAGAATTAGATAAAGGAGAATGGGGGTGGGGGAGGCAGTGGGGATTTCTGGGCACTCCTGATGGAGTGGTAGATGCAGGTGCTTTTCATACATGAGAATTGGTTTTGTTTCCTGGGTGAACCTAAGCTTTTGTGGCTACCCTTACAACTAGCAAAGCTGATGGTCCAGATGATTCCTAGAAAGTTTATATGTTCTCTTTACATAGGTACTTTATGTTGACATTTTTTTGAAGTATGAATGAAAATCGTGAACACAATAAGTAGGAAAGAAAAATTATTTGAAAGTACCATTATATTTGTGCATACCTTTCACTTCTCTCATTTCAGAAGTCAGTGGTCACCCAGGATGATCTCTCCAATCCTGTCACTTCTGGAGAATCAGCTTCCATCTCCTGCAGGTCTAGTAAGTGTCTTTTACACAGAAATGGCAAGACATACCTGAACTGGTACCTGCAGAGGCCAGGATAGTCTCCTCAGCTCCTGATCTATTTGATGTCCACCTGTTTATCAGGAGTCTCAGACAGGTTCTGTGGTAGTGGATCAGGAACAGATTTTACACTGAAAATCAGTAGAGTGGAGGCTGAGGATGTGGGAGTGTATTACTGTCAGTAAGTTCTAGAGTATCCTCCATAGTGATACAGCCCTGAGCAAACCCCACTCAAATGGCAGTGCCCAGCTGTCACATTTGTTACATGTTGGGAGAATATCAGAACAAATTTTTACATTTAGATGAAGGAGGAGGAGAATAAGAGCTGAAGAACTCAGAAATATTTATAGATAAGATCTTAGAATAGGTGTTATCCATGACAGGTACCACCTGTCTACTGTGCCATTTTTTGTTATAGTGTAAGTAACAGGTGAAGGAAGGGAAGACAAAATGGAATAAAAATAGAACACTGAATGGTACAACCATTTTTATTTCTGGACCTTACAAACATGAATAGATGATTCTCATCAAAAATGGTGGTCAAATAGTAGACTTTGAGGTAACCTATGTCACTCAACGCCACTTTTAATTACTTTTTAAATTTGCAGTTGTTATTGTTTGGTTTTTGGACCTTAAGTTGTCAGACACATGTGTTATGGAAATGTTTGATATTGCTTAGATGTTTCTGTCTCCCCACCCTTTCCAAGATCTCCTAACACAGGTCCTTTTCTAACATAAGAATATATAGATAGGGATATTCCCACTCTCCAGGAAATGGCCTAGGGGCACTACTCATCTTTGTTTTTATGTCTTGGGATAATGCTTGGTAAAAAAAAAAAAAAGNGGGGGGGGGCATGTATTAAAGTACCCTTACTGTGTTAGTTGTGGCATGGGAATAAAATATGGATAACTTCAGAATTCCAAAAATGGAGAATAGCAGTTAATCACAA
This sequence comes from Mus pahari, assembly GCF_900095145.1. Classification (NCBI taxonomy): domain Eukaryota; kingdom Metazoa; phylum Chordata; class Mammalia; order Rodentia; family Muridae; genus Mus; species Mus pahari. The sequence goes on along the minus strand of NW_018392457.1, from coordinate 74,525 downwards.
GCCTGGGATAGTAAGAGAATGTATAGCTTACTAAACAGACTGTGAACAATTCAACGGACCATGAACAATTAAAGGCAATAGCAACCAGAAAGATCCCCAGTTCAAGGAGATTATCATTCCAGATATAGGGGAAATAAATGGTCTTAAATGTGAGCAGAGACTGCACATATTGTTTTCTTTCATATCGCAAAGAACAACAGTGATCCTGGCAGTGATGATGTCACCTTTCTGCCAGAAAGAAAGTATTGACAAACAAATAAACAAGAGATGCCCAGGAGCACAGATATATGTTACCTCAAATTCCATGTTCCAGTGTGGAAGCAGTTGCAAGAAATTTTATACTTTTAGACAACATGAATGTCATACATCAGCTCAAGTTCATTCAGGGTTTATCAGAGAAGCAGATAAAGCAAGGTGATGGAAGCTGCATAAAATGCTATATGAGTTTTCAGGTTGGTAAGAGCTTGTTTTAAAATCTTGAATATAGACAATCACTTTGATGGTATTTTGCTAAAAATCATTTTTGACATTTGGTTATAAAATGTCACATCAGTGCAATGACCAGCCTCAGCTGAGGGTAGAGTCTGGAGAAGGGTAAATACAAGAGTGATGAAGGGAAGGAAGGACAGACATGGTATGTCATTTGTTTCAAGAAAAATGTGACCGAGAGGAAGCCGATCTCAGGAATGGCTTCTCCTATTCTGACAACCTGTGCTCTTGCAGGCTTTATTTATCCATGAAATCATTTCCTCAGAAATTTTATTCATTAATACACAGCTTTTCAAAATACATTTTCTCCTAAAGTCTTCCTTGATTACATAAGAAATCTGAAAGAGGTACAAAGCAAGCAAACAGCAATTTTAAGACAACTAAAAATTTAACTATGATAAAATAAATTTTCTTTAAACTCAATATCTTCTTCCTTAAGATTATTGTTGTAAAGCCTTAGGGTTACAGAAATGCTAGAACAGATGATTGTATGTGAATTTGATTCTGTTTCAGTTTGGCATAAGATTAATATATAAAGTTATTTCCTACTACCTTTTATATCAAACTTTGCTTTCTATATATTTTAATCTCTCTGACCATTTTTAAAGTCTTCGTTTTCTTCTATATTTCTTTTATAATTGGCATCAGACAACTGAACTTTTTCATTCTTAAAATATTATGCAGTCTCTTGTTTAAGCAAAGGCAGTCTATCAGAATAGGTCTGGTCTAACAAATTTATTCAGGAAGGCAGGCAAGTCATTGAGCCAAAACGCCTTCCTCTGTGTATTTGCCATGGACCCTAATTTCAATGTGATTCCCATCTTTACTAAAATTCTGTAAAGAACAGAAAAGACACCATGATACCTAAAACTGTTTGCTATTGCCTTCAGGAATGTACCAAGGCTGTCATTAAGTGTATGATAAAAATCGTTTCTTATTCATACAAGTTCCTTGTTTCTAAGACAGAACATAAAAGCCTAGAAATTCAAGTACAGTTAGTCCATTTCTAGAATTTTCCTAAGTTTTTCTTCTTTAATAGTTTTTCTCAAATCCTCTGTCTCATTATAACTCACAACAGTCATTAATGATCTAAACGTATACATAAGTAATAAATTCTTAATAAAGACTTAATTTTCTGCATAACTTTTTTTTCAGGAAACTTTCATTAATTTCATTCTTGTTTGCCCAGAATTTTATTATCCCATCTCTAGCTTTCAGAGAAAGACCTTCAACAGTGAGAAATATAAGAATAGTAAAAGTATGTAGCAAATTTCCACCAAGGGCAGTGGAGGGTCAGTCCAATTTGTCCAAGCACTGGAACTTTATCAAGCAGTGCCTCAGGAGACAGTTATGCTAGTTCCTGTCTGCAAGCATAGCAGAGTATCATTAATAGAGTTAGGTGTTGGCCTTCTCACATGGAATGTGTCTCAAGTTGGGGCAGTCATTTGTTGGTGTTATCTCAGTCTCTGTCTCATCTTTATCCTTGTAGATCTCATAGGCAAGACAAGTTTAGGGTTGAAGATCTTGTGGCATTGAGCTTTCTGCATCTCAAGCAAGTTTTCTTGGTTTCCACTCTGAATCTAACAGAAAGCTTAGGAAAGCTTTCCTAGGGTAAATTTATCAATGGTAGTATGCTTTGTGGGTTTAAAGCCTAGTCTTACTTGATGTTTGCTGATTCCTGAGTAAGAATGCAAGGCCAGATTACTGCTCCAGCTGTTATTGCCTTCCCGGTCTGACTGCCTTTCTTCTTGGCTTAGATGGATTGTATCCCTTTGGAAATGTGAACCAAAATAAACTATTTCTATTTTACTCTGTATTTGTCATGTTACTTTTATCATAGCAGTCACAAATAAAAAAATCAAATACCAACTTGGATGAATGGCAGTTCAAGAATGAGAGAGGTGTCATAGTGATCATAGAATTGGCCTGCCTCTGCCTCCCAAGTGCTGGGATTAAAGTTGTGCACCATGAAGTTTTGTAGAAGTCTCTTTAAAAAGTGCCAAAATATAGATCCAAGTTCCCAGGGAGGAATGCTGACAAGGCAGATGGCCAAGGCATTCTTTAAATTTCACTTGGAACCTGCTCAAGCATTCCCCTGCTTTTTGTTTACAGTTTGTAAGTCAATGAAACATTTATTCAACAGAAGTACATAAGACTTCTTTTTATCAGAGACATTAGACATTTGCAGACAGGCTTTCAGAGTACTGTCCATTTTCTCCTACACTGATATTCAGACTGCTGCAAACCTTACCCAGAGGAGTGTCAGACTGAAAGGCTCTCTACATGAACAGTGCAGCTATTTTCTGCTAACCATCCTTTGTACTTCATATTAATATTAGTATGTATAATTCAATGTATATTTTCATTTCTTACAATTCATGTATACAAACACAGACAAACACAGATATATTTTCATGCATATGTGTGTTCCCATGTACATATGTACATTTTGGTTTATTCAGATTTCTTTACTCACCTTTCTTCATGTACAATGTGTTATACAAACTGATGTACAAAAAATGGAGATTGAAAACATTTTGTTTAAAGAAAACCATATTATTTGAATTGTTTATGCATAATTTGCCCCATACATAGCACACTAATCCTCAAGTTTCCATTTGAAAATCCTAAAAGTAACATGAAAATACAGATCTACAGTAACTACAGAAACTCCTGTATGCAAGATGTCTCACCAGACCTACTGACAACCCTCACATTTGTTGACTTATTTCACAGAAAATATAATGTAAAAACTTTCACAGTGGAGAAATAGGAACACTCCTCCATTGCTGGTGGGATTGCAAGCTTGTACAACCACTCTGGAAATCAGTCTGGCGGTTCCTCAGAAAATTGGACATAGTACTACTGGAGGACCCAATAATACCTCTTCTGGGCATATACCCAGAAGATCTTACAACTGGTAATGAGGACACATGCTCCACTATGTTCACAGCAGCTTTATTTATAATAGCCAGAAGCTGGAAAGAACCCAGATGTTCCTCAATAGAGGAATGGATACAGAAACTGTGGTACATTTACACAATGGAGTACTACTCAGCTATTAAAAACAATGAATTTATGAAATTCTTGGGTAAATGGATGTATCTGGAGGATATCATCCATAGTGAGGTAACCCAATCACAAAAGAAGTCACTAGATATGCACTCACTGAGAAGTGGATATTAGCCCAGAAACTTAGAATACCCAAGATACATTATGCAAAACACAAGAAAACCAAGAAGGATGACCACTGTGTGGATACTTCATTCCTCCTTAGAGTAAGGAACAAAATACTCATGAAACGATATAGGTACAGAGACAAAATTTAGAGCTAAGATGAAAGGATGGACTATCCAGAGACTACCCCATCCGGGAATCCATCCCATCATCAGCCACCAAACCTAGATACTAATGCACATGCCAGCAAGTTTCTGCTGAAGGGACCCTGATATAGCGGCCTCTTGTAAGGCTATGCCAGTGCCTGACAAACACAGAAGTGGATGCTCACATTCAGCTATTGGATGGAACATAGGGTCCCCAATGGAGGAGCTAGAGAAAGTACCCAAGGAGCTGAAGGGGGCTGCAACCCTGTAGGTACAACAACAATATGAACTAACCAGTACCCCCTGAGCTTGTGTCTTTAGCTGCATATGTAGCAGAAGATGGCCTAATCGGCCATCATTGGGAAGAGAGGCCCCTTGGTCTTGTAAACTTTATATGACCCAGCACAAGGGAAAACCTAGGCCAAGTAGTGGGAGTGGGTGGGTAGGGAACCAGGGCAGGGGGGGTATAGGGAACTTTTGGGATAGCATTTGAAATGTAAATAAAGAAAATAATAATAATTTTAAAAAGGGGAAAAAAAAGAACAGAAGCAACAGAAACCAAGATTACTTGGCATCATCAGAACCAAACTCTCCCAGCATAACAAGTCCTGGAAAAAAAAACTTTCACAGTTTTCCCAGCCATTTATGTTCTGGTTAGAATGACAAATATCCAAAAGAATAAGTTAACTTGGAAACACTAACTGAGTGTAGAAATGACAATCAGGATATTTAAGGTGTAGACAAAAACAGAAAAATAAAAAAACATGTTAATGAGCTACTTTCTTAGCCCCTTCTATCACAAATTATAGAGTGTTACATGGTAAAAGAGAAACAACATCAAGCATGTCATTGTGGACTCCTCCCTGTTGGGTCAATGTAACACTGAATCAGAAACACAAAAGTCTCATTCAGAAGAATGGATGAGAGAAAAGATAACAACCTTGGAGGCAACAGTTTAAACCCAGGCCTATGAATATCTGCTCAGCTGTAAAGAGACTCTATGTGAAGTTTCACCTTGTCTATTCAATCTACTTCCTCACCTACTACCATATCCAATATAATTTGCATGGATCCCATTATTACCTCAGCCTCTCTGATGATATATAATGTATGTATTCATGTATGTATGAAGCTGGATAGTACTGAAGGCCATGGCGATGTCTTCCCAAGCTCAGCTCCTCAGAATTCTCGTCCTCTGGATCTCTAGCACAGTTTCTCTCTTTCATGGCATTAATCGTCTTCATTCTATCTAACTATGGCACATTTGATGTGTCTTTTATACTTTTCTTCCATAAACAGATTCTACAGGAGAAAAAACTGCCACCCAGTCTCCATAATTCTTACCTAAGGCTGAGGGAGAATGTCCCTGTGACTTCCAGAACAAACACAAATATAAACTCTTATTTTAGAATTCAATACTTTTCTTTCTGGATTCCTGCCCCAGTTTATCAGCTGTAGCTATGGAGCAGATTTTACCATGAGAGTTTATGGCATGCAGTTGGAAGATGCTGTCTGAAAATAATATTCAGTTTTAATAATCAGATATTTCTAAAGAACCATTGGCTGGACATACATTTTTGTTATTGTGTGTAATTGTTAAATTTAGACATTATAAATTTTAATATCTTATATATTATCTTTAAGTATTAGCCTTTACATGTCTTAAATAACTTATTCAGACCTTCATAACTTGCAAGAGCTTTCTAATCTGCTTAAATTGTTTTTTTTTCTAGAAATGTCTACATGAATATATACATGAATATTCATGTATAAAAATTTGGTTATTACTAAAATAACTGTGACACTTACATCCTTCTAAAATTTATCTTTCATGGTACTATGAAATATGCAAACATTAAGAACTGAATTTACTACTTATATGAGAATTTTCTCCCTTTATTTGGAGACTAAATAATATATATCCCCTTTTCACAAGGTTTGGTTTGTCTCCATGGCAAACCAAAGTTCAAATTTATTAAAGTTCTCCCTTTGATACCAGTGAGTTTATTGGATAAATGGTTAACGAGTTGCTGATGAGGATGTAGGTGACCCAGAAGCAGTCACACTTAAAAGACTTTGATGTTTATGAAGGAATACTGACATTTAAGATGTTCTACAGAAATCATTTTGTGGCAGAAAATCCAAAGGTAAGTAGTATTATAATTTAGAAGATAGGACAATCAGTGGCCTTTCTCTACAGAAAGGATAATAGGCTGAGAAAGAAATTAGGGAAACAACACCCTTCACAATAGTCACAAAAAATAAAATATCTTGGTATGACTCTAACTGCGGAAGTGAAAGATCTTTATGATAAGAACTTCAAGTCTATGAAGAAAGAAATCGAAGATCTCAGAAGATGGAAAGATCTCTCATGCTCATGGATTGGCAGGATTAATATAGTAAAAATGGCTATCTTGCTGAATGCAATCTACAGATCCAATGTAATCCCCGTCAAAATTCCAACTCAATTCTTCACAGAGTTAGAAAGGGCAATTTGCAAATTCATCTGGAATAAAACAAACAAACAAACAAACAAACAAAAACCTAGGATAGCAAAAACTAGTCTCAATAATAAAAGAACCTCTGGTGGAATCACCATGCCTGACCTTAAGCTGTACTACAGAGCAATTGTTATAAAAACTGCATGGTACCTGTAAAGCAACAGACAGGTGGACCAATGGAATAGAATTGAAGACGCAGAAATGAACCCACACACTTATGGTCACTTGAACTTTGACAAAGGAGTTGAAACCATCCAGTGGAAAAGAGACAGCATTTTCAACAAATGGTGNTGGCTCTACTGGCAGTTATCATGTAGAAGAGTACGAATTGATGCATTCTTATCTCCTTGTACAAAACTCAAGTCTAAGTAGATCAAAGAACTCCAAAAAAAAAAAAAAAACTACAGACATTGAAACTTACAGAGGAGAAAGTGGGGAAAAGCCTCAAAGATATGGGCACAGGAGGAAAATTCTTGAACACAACAGCAGCGGCTTGTGCTGTTAGATGGAGAATCTACAAATGGGACCTCATAAAATTGCAAGCTTTTATAAGGGAAAAGACGCTGTCAATAAGAGAAAAAGCCACCAACATTTTGAGAAAGGATCTTTACCAATCCTAAATCTGATAGCAGTCTAATATCCAACATATACAAAGAACTCATGAAGTTGGACTCCAGAAAATCAAATAACCCGATTTTCAAAATGGGGTACAGAGTTAAACAAAGAATTCTCAACTGAGGAATACTGAATGGCCGAGATGCACCTGAAAAAAAAATGTTCAACATTCTTAATTATCTGAGAAATACAAATCAAAACAACCCTGAGATTCCACCTCACACCAGTCAGAATGGCTAAGGTCAAAAATTCAGGTGACAGCAGATGCTGTCAAGGATGTGGAGAAAGAGAAACACTCCTCCATTGTTGGTGGGATTGCAAACTTGTACAAAAACTCCGGAAATCAGTCTGGTGATTCCTCAGAAAATTGGACATAATACTACGGGAAGATCGAGCAATACCAATCCTGGGCATATACCCAGAAGATGTTCCAACTTGTAATAAGGACACATGCTCCACTATGTTCATAGCACCCCTATTTATAATAGCCAGAAGCTGGAAAGAACCCAGATGTCCCTCAACACAGGAATGGATACAGAAAATGTGGTACATTTACAAAATGGCATACTACTCAGCTATTAAAAACAAAGAATTCATGAAATTCTTAAGCAAATAGATGGATCTGGAGGATATCATCCTGAGTGAGGTAACCCAATCACAAAAGAACACATACGATATGCACTCACTGATAAGTAACTTAGAATATCCAAGATACAATTTGCAAAACAAATGAAAACCAAGAAGAAGGAAAACCAGTGAGGAAACTTCATTTCTTCTTAAAATGGGGAACAAAATACCCATGGAAGGAGTTTCATAGACAAAGTTTGGAGCTGAGACAGAAGGAAGGACTATCCAGAGACTGCCCCACCCAGGGATCCATCCTATAAGCAACCACCAAACCCAGACAATATTGCATATGCCAGCAAGATTTTGCTGATATGACCTTGATATAGCTATCTCTTGTGAGGCCATGCCAGTGCCTGGCAAATACAGAAGTGGGTGCTCATAGTCATCTCTTGGAGGGAACACAGGGACCCCAATGGGGGAACTAGAGAAAGTACCAAAGTTGCTAAAGGAGCCTGTAGGAGGAACAACAATATGAACTAACCAGTACCCCTCCCCCCCCCCCGAGCTTGTGTCTCTAGTTGATGTGTAGCAGAGGATGGCCTAGTTGGGAGGAGAGGCCCTTAGTCTTATGATAATTGTATGCCCCAGTACAGGGGAATGCCAGGGCCAGGAAGCAGGAGTGGGTGGGTTGGGGAGCAGGATGGGAGAAATGTATAGGGGACTTTCAGAGAGGCAGCTAGGTAAGGGGAAAGCATTTGACATGTAAATAAAGAAAATAATTAAAAAATTTAAAAAGGGAAAAAAAAGAAAGAAGATAGGACAAAAGCACTATATATATATATATATATATATATATATATATATATATATATATTATGTAATAAATAACCAGAACAATATTACTTTGTTTTTTTAAGAGGGTATAGTGATAAAGTTTGTATTTATTTATGTATTCAATACAAAATAATTTTTGTTTAAAGACACTGATGTAATTTATTCATGTATAAAGGAAGTCAAAGTTAAATAGGAAAAACATGTATCCAGTAGGCACAATCACCTGTCAATGTTATTTTATACCTTCAAACAACAGGAACCATGTTGCAGAACCAAAATTAGTATAATGATAAAAAGGATCACAATTTTACCAGGATTGTAGGATTGTAGATGTATGTCTGTCTCATCATGAACAGAAGGTTGAAATATTTTGAATTTAGAATCTCATATGAATTGTTCCAAAGAAAGATTCAAGACCATTAGCCACTGTTAGATATTGTAGCCTAACCTCAGGGATTACTGGTTATTACCTACTTGTGTGGTAGGACATAAATATCAGAAAAATAGGTTGCAAGAATGGTCAGAACAATAAACCATGAGAAGAGAGTTGATATATATCCTAGAGATATTTCACAAATAAAATTATTAAATTATTTTATGACCAGAATCTTGATCAATGAATTGCTAGCATACATGGAGTAGAAAATAATTTCTTATTAAGACATCATTATGTATCCTCCTTCACTGTTTTACTTTCACTTCTGTTAGCATATGAGCTTCACTACTATGGTAATGTCACAATTGTCAAACACATAAAACAAAACAAAATGAAACAAAACAAAACAAAAACCAAGCAAAAATAACCCTAAAAATTCAAGGAATATAAGAGATCATACTTTACCAATATGGAGATTCTCATTTGTCAGTATAAAAAGAACACTTTTTTTTAAAATATATGTGAGTACACTTTCACTATCATCAGACACACCAGAGGAAGGCATCAGATAGCATTAGAGAAGATCATGAGCCACCACATGGTTACTGGAAATTGAAGTCATAGGATCTCCAGTGGAGGAGTTAGAGAAAGGAATGAAGGAGATGAAGGGGTTTGCAATCTCTTAGAAAAACAAACAGTATCAACCAACCAGACCCACCACACAGAGCTCCCGGGGACGAAACCATCAACCTAGGATTTCACATGGAAGGATTCATGGCTCCAGCTGAATATAAAGCAGAGGACGGACTTTTTTGGCGTCAATGGGAGTAGAGACCCTCGGTCCTCTGAAGTCTCGATGTCCCAGAGTAGGCCAGGATAGTGAAGTGAGAGTGGGTGGGTAGGCGTGGGGACATCTTCACAGAAGCAGGGGGAGGAGAGTGGGGAGAGAAGGTTTGCAGAGGGGAAACTGAAATGGGATAAGATTTGAAATGTAAACACATAAAATATCCAATTTAAAAAACAACTTACACATCAAATTGTATAACTGATAATTTTCTCGGTAGTTAAGTATGAATAATTTTAGCCTGGGGCCACATATTTATGTTAGCCCTAAACCTATGTTCGTACCTACTAACAGTCTGATGAACATTTTCTAGTAATAGAACAAAGAAAGTCATGAACTGAATCACTTTTCAATTCATTCGTTGAAGTAATAATAGGTACATTAAGTGGGGGAGTCACTCTGTAGGCTTCAGACAAAATCTAAAAACATTCTTACTTAGTCTTGTGATTGTGGTAGCTTATTGTTGGTTAACAAATCTATTACCTGCTAGTCACAAGGACATCAGGTCAGACAAAGAGGTGGTTAAGGAAGAATGCTTGTTAAGGGCTCTAAAGTTTGCCCAAGATAATCTGTAATTAGTCTGTGGAATAATATGGATTCAGAACTCTAAGTGACACTTGTAGTTGGGAATGAGTTGTTATATGTTCATCTCCTGCATATTTCTGCATTTGGTACTTAAACATGTTTAAGGTTGTTAAGTCTTTCTTTTTAATTCATTTAAAATAGTCTTGATGAGAAAAATATATTCTTTTGTTTGAAAGAAATGACTATTCTAAACTCACAAATACACAAAAAGAACACAAATTATTTTTTAAATAAATGTGAATTACTACAGTTAGTTAAAGATTTAATAGTTGCTTCTCTGTTGTATATTATATGATAGTAGGATATTCCTCCATATGTCCCCATATATCTTTGAAATAAGTAAATAAAAACAGAGCTTAGGTATATTAGAATATTTTACATAACCTCCAGATGTCATTTAGAATTTAAAAACTTTAAAAAGGAAAGCATTCCCTGGAAACCTACATGTGGTCTAACCTTGAGCGTTTGTAAACACTGGGCTTCTGCTGCATTTGTAAACACTGGGCTTCTGCTGCATTTGTAAACACTGGGCTTCTGCTTAGTGCTAAGATGGGCAAGCTTTGCAGCTGTGCCCGGCACTAAATAGTTTCCAGTGATTTGCATGCACACACTGCACAGTGTGGGAGACTTATATGAGAGTTACATTCTGTGCAGCTGTCAATACCATCAGGTCTCAGAACAAACATGAGGGTCCCTGCTCTGTTCCTTGGGCTCCTGTTGCTCTGTTTTCTAGGTAAAAAAGGACTAAAATGTGAATTTCACTGTTACACTGTGATTAATTTTGAGTGGCATTGGGGCATGTCATCTCTTACAATGCTTAACTATGGGGATACTTATTATGTCTTTACTTCTAGGTGCCAGATGTGATGTCCAAATGACCCAGTCTCCATCCTCCCTGTCTGCGTCTTTGGGAGAAACAGTCAAGATCAATTGCCTGGCAAGTCAGGGCATTAGTAGTAATTTAAACTGGTATCAGCAAAAACCAGGGAAAGCTCCTAAGCTCCTGATCTATGGTGCAAGCATCTTGGAAGATGGGGTCCCATCGAGGTTCAGTGGCAGTGGATCTGGGACAGATTTCACTCTCACCATCAGCAGCCTGGAGGATGAAGATATGGCAACTTATTTCTGTCTACAGCATAGTAATCTCCCTCCCACAGTGATACAAGTCATAACATAAACCTGTGTGGAAGCAGAAGTGAGAGGCTTGGCTGGTCCAACTGCTCCTTCTCATGAGTCACCACAGTATTGGTTGAAAGCTCATGGAGAGTCACTTGTTTTGAGAGAAGAGGCTAACCAGTCCTCAGTGAACCATAACAATATCTTTTCTGCATTAGGAGAGGACACTGTAATTCCCTGTGAGAAGTCTGAGAGGTAGCACTAGTTGGGACTCAGAATAGGGAAAGAAAGCTACAGTGGATGCTCCTAGCATACATTCCTTAAATACAGAAAACATGTTTCTAAGTGCTAGTACTTTAAAGGTAGTAAAATATTCATGAGAGAAACAGACAGTACAAAGATTCCTGGTTTTCTCAAAAAAGCTAGAGTACACGTGTCAGAGGAAGGGAAGGCTGCCTGCCATGATCCTCTACTGCGCCCCAAAATTGCAGCAGCGAGGGTGAGATCCCAGCTCTCAGCTCTCCGTAGTATTTCACGTAGGATTCTTCCAGCTCCTGTGTCCAGACTGCATTTAAGAATCAAATAATACTGAAAGACATGGGTATGATTTTTAATCCCACCATGTAAAGTATAATATAAATTTGTATGTATGAAGTCATATAGAGTAAAGGTTGTTTTAAATATGCTACAAGAAGCGGTATTAAGAGAGTTGATGATCTAGAGCATAGCATTAGAAAGAAAACAACACATCAACACATGTGTGATCCTGTAACCTTCCCAGCCTTGAGCAGGTCAAGCAGAACTTGAACATGGTTGAACAACAGGTCTTATCAACCTTGACAGAGACATCTGTCTTGGCTGCAGTTGCAGGTTCCCATGGAAACTTAGCTGTTTTTTTTTTTTTTGTCTTCACTTACCTTGCTCTACAATATACTCCAGCTGAAGCAGGGGTGAATTTTTTGTTTTTTTTTTTTTTTTCCTTTGTAAAGCAAAGTTTTTTTATTAAACTTGGAGCCTTGATCAGAACCTTGTCTTGGCTTCATTCTTCTCTTGCCCCTACCCTTTCATTTCCAGTCCCCCTTTCTGGTAAAGCCAGTTCTCCCATGGCTGCTAGATGGCTACAATTTTTTATCTAGTGTTTTCATAAGTTGTAAGTAAGATCTTTTTCTTATCTTTTAATGATGTCATTAATAAATGTGCTAAACTGTACACATAGAGGATATATAGACTTAATTACTACATTTTTACACAAATGAGTAAAAATCAACTCAGAATATATACCACATTTCCAGGCTTTGAATTTTCCACAGAAAACTTGCTTCCATATGTGCTATGCTTCCATATTACAAAGAATATCAGGTGCTATTCGTCCAGAGAGATATCAAAGAACTGCATTAGATTTTTCATACTTCTCAAATCTATATCCAGAGAATCATTCACAAGTGTCTATCATCTTCAGCATTGCATCATGTGACTATCAAAGGGAGACAAAATAAACTCAGAGAATGGAAACGTGATCAACTCCACTGACACTCTATTTAGAAATAGAACTCAGGATCATTTACATAAGGTGGGACCTTACAGAAAGAAACCTAGATAGCAGAATAATCCCACAATGAAATATGTCTCCCTCTCTGTTTATAGCAAATATTTCATGTTTGATAACTGATTAGTAATGATGCGATAGCTCCTCTGTCCCAGCATTTGGAGGAGTGGATTTCGAACTGGTGCTGCAACTGATGATTAGCTCTTGCCTAATTGATTTTAGCATTTTTCTCAGTCCAAAATAGTGGACAGTTTTCTCTCAATGACAATATGACACATTATAATAGTTTCCTTCTTATTTGAGAGAAATACTTAAGGAGTTGTAAACAGTTTTTTTCTTTCGCTTGGATTTATACTCATCCCATCTTTGTCTCTTAACCTATCATTCTAGTGATCAATCATTTAGCTGACATGATTTTATGGGTAGTATATGTGATGTGGTATTATCTAGAGCCCCATTAGGTTGTTCTATATAATTTTTAAGTAAAAATATTTTTAATGCACAAACAAAAATTGAAAACCCATCAAGATAACATAGCATCACAGTAATATTTGAAATGTGACACAGGTATCTTAATTGTTTATGTATCTCAGTGACAAAGATACAAATAAATAAACCCCTTGCCCAATGTGCTGTGCATAATTCTGGTTTGAGGTCAGATTGTTGTTTTAATACCATAAGCAATACAGAAAAGGTCAGAATGAGGACTATATTCTTTTAACTATAAAAATAATACAAGAAAATAAAAAAACAATTACTTTTGACTAAAAGTATTTTTTAACACTGTAGAGTTTTCGATATATTTCAGTGAAAAAAGACCATTAGAACCTTTCATGAGTTAAGTTAGAGTTAGACACTTATGGAGCTTTTTTTTTTTTTAAGGTTGTTTACAGGAACTTTATTTTCATATTCACAATCATCCAGTATTGGCAACTGCACAATTGACTTCTGATGGATATGACAACTGTTATATCATATGCATGAAGTGGAGCACAGACATGTGACAGGGTATGGGATAAACCTCTGGAATGTTAGAAGGGTCACCCTGGTGCCACTCGAAACTCCCTGGGGTCTCTAATCTCTTGAGGGTTAGGTGCATCATCTCTGAATAAACACAGACACAGCAGTCCTCTGCTGTATGTGTGTTGGTGGCATCATATAAGCTGGTGTATGCCTCATGTTCCATGGTCCAATGTTTCAGTGATCTCAGGAGTCCAGATTAATTGAGACTGCTGGTCCTCCCACAGGGTTGCCCTACTCTTCAGCTTCTTTCATTCTTTCCCTAATTCAACAACAGTGTGAGCTGCTTTTGTCCATTGGTTGAGTGCAACTATCTACCCCTGTCTCTTTCAGCTGCTTATTGGCTCTTCCCGAGTGTCATCATTCTAGGTCTCTTTTTGTGAGCATTACATAGCCTCAGTAATAGTGTCAAACCTGGGACCTCCCTTTGAGCTGGATCCTCTTTAGGCCTGTCGCAAGATCTTCTTTTTCTCAGGCTCCTCTTCATTTCCATCCCTGTAATAATTTCAGACAGGAAAATTTATGGGTCAGAGATGTGACTATGGGATGGACCCCTCTCCCCATTTGATGCCCTGTCTTCCTGCTGGAGTTGGGCTCTAAAAGATCCTTCTCCATTTCTGGTGGGCTTACAAAATGGTACAACCACTCTGGAAATCAATCTGTAAGTCCCTCAGAAAATTGCAAATAGATATATCTGAAGACCGAGTTATATCACTCTTGGTAATATACCCAAATGTGCCCCACCATGCCACAGGGGCACATATTCCACTATGTTCATGGCAGCCTTATTAGTGATAGCTGGGAGCTGGAAACAACCTAGATGTCCCACAACAGAGGAATGGATAGAGAAAATGTGGTTCATTACAATGGAATACTACTCAGCTATTGAGAACAAACTAGGGCATCCTGATTTTTGCAGGCAAATTGATGGAACTAGAAAATATCATCGTGAGTGAGGTAACTCAGACCCAAAAGGACCTGCATGGTATATGCTCACTAACTAATAAGTGGATATTACGAAACAAACAAACAAAAAAACAAAACAACAACAACAACAAAAAAAAAAAACAAAGGACACAATACCCAAGATACAGTCCACAGAACTCAAAAAGTCAACAAGCTGAAGTACCCAAGTGCCTCAGTCCCACTTGGGAAGGACACGAATGCAATCACAAGTAGGGAGGGAAGGGGGGACCTGGGAAGAAAAGTGGATGGGGAACGGGAGGGGGGAACCTGATCTGATATTGGGTGAGGAAAAAGGACTGAAGTCTTGAGAGCCAGCAGAAAGAATGGAAACAGGTGGCCTCTGGAGGTATGAGGTTGGGGGGACCTTCCAGAATGCAAGAGAGACCTGGGAGCTGAAAGACTCTCAGGACACAAAGGGAGGAAAATTAGATGAAATGCCCCACAGTGGGGAGAGGGAACTTAAAGGAGTTATTTTAATGCCACACATGGGTTATTGGATACTCTCATCTAATTACAAAATGATAATCTTTACATTTAAGTATTTCAAAAAATGTTTTGGGAAAATATTATTTTACAGATAATGACTAAAAGAAAAATGATTAGGAATATCAATGCTATTTTCTACCAATCCAAGTCTCTACAATGCCTATTAGGGGTGTGAAATTCTTGGTTTTCTCAGATTACAGTACCATGAACTCAGTGTTCAAACCAATCTCGATCTGAAATTAGGCTCTCTGCACAGCTCTGACATATCACCCTTGCCATTAGCATCTATTTTACTTGACATCTATAAAAAAGAAATCATGAGCAAAGAGTGCAGTGATACATTAAATACCACGGATTGCAGTATAACTTTAAATTTTTCAAAACCTCTTTTTAATGATGGATCTTAAATGCTTTTACCTCCACTTAAGCGTACTACCCACTAGAGACAGTGAAAAGAAAGGATATGGGGGAGGTGAACCTGTCTAGAAATGTTCCTTGGAGCAACTCCTGTCTGTGTTGTCTAGAAATCACCAGTTCTATTCACAGGAAATCAGGAAATGGCAGCTTTATCCACTCACAAACAGTTCATGGATACACCAATTATCCAGTTCAGTAAAGTGGGTTAGCATCAGAGGTGACAAGAGGTAGCAGACAACCAGGCCTCAGTCTCAGCCTGTGACAGGAGGCTGGACCAACAGGAACACCAGAAGTTCTCAGCTGTGGCTCTCTCAGGGAAGCAAAGATCAGCAAAGATGTAAGGTCCACAAGCATTGTAAAGCTAGTTGTACCAAGAAGCAAAGCTCTGTCTCCATTACTCTGTGGAGTCCTATTCATATGCTCCAAACATCTCATGTCCTCCACTTGTTTTGCCTCAACACAAATCTTGCCTCAGCATGTGTCTTGCATCACCATGTGTAGCTAATCAGCCCAAGTCCATGGAAGTGGCAAAAACTGCATTACAACAGCAGAAGTATTTTGGTGCATTTCTCTCTATGGAGTCCTGAAAAATGCAGCTCAACTATGCAATGTAAGGTGGAGCAATACAAGAGTGTCCTTAGCAAACAATCCTTCATCACCTGTTCTTTCATGTGCTTGCTTTGGCAGAGCAACTTCTCTCCTGTGTCTGCTTCAGCAAAACATTCCTTAATAAGTCTGTCCTAGCCTTTCATACCTGTGTCCACTTTAATGAAATGAACCATTCCTTTACTTGTTTGCTCCCCCCCCCAGCAAAACACCATCCAACTGACTTTCCAAAGAACCCTTAAAATTTACACTTCATTGCAGTCTTGCTATTGTAATCCACAAGGTACACTATTAAACTGTGCACATTTGTTGTGTATGCTCCAACTACATATCAAGAGAAAAAAATATTTTAGTAGACCTCTCAAAACAGTACTCAAAACCAAAGTAGATGAAATATTTGTAGTATACTGTATTTCATTACCCATAGAACATTCTCTAAAACAATGTTTACTCCTTTACTGTGTGTCTTTGCATATGTGCATATGGCTGCTACAGTTAGAAGGGTGATCAGAGAACAAACTAGGGCAACTAATCGTGTGAGTTCTGGGTATCAAACTCAGGAGGCAAAGCTTGGAGGCAAGTACCTCAGCCACTTAGGACAACTCAATTGCTGCATCATAAGAAATTCTGAATACTTTGACTTATATGCCATACCCTTACATTGAGGTTGGACAAGAGAATATTAGTAGTAATAGATTGTGTGAGTTGTTACAGGGAATTTTCATACTTATACTATTATGAAAAAAATTTCTCCCACTCTCACTTTTCCTTAGAGAAGTTCATTTCTTTTATTTCTTTTTTATTTTTGTCTTGCTTGTCATAGAATATAATTACTTACTTCTCATTCAAATAACTACCTGCATAAAACTTCAGTCTGGAACAATTAGGCATGCCTTGTCCTTGTAGATGGTTTATGATTGGAATTCACATATGTCCAGTCATTTTCAGGGGTGTCCATCTACCCTATAGGCAAAATCAAAGGAGAAACTTTATGTTACCCCACACATAAGAATGGGCTTTTACATACCCTTGGTACTTTTTACACAGCTGTACTCAACAATGGATTTGCATAATGCTCCCTAAGGTCCATGTCTCCTTGCAAGTCCAGAATAAAAGCTAGCCTATCTTTCTGCCTTGAATATTCAGGATTCCTCATATCAAGTTCTCAAAATGAGTTACCCTGTTCAGCTCCTGATGAGGCTTGTGCTCTGGATCCCTGGTAAGTAAAGAAACAAAGATAAAGGAGAATGTGGGGGATGGAGACTTCTGGGGTCCTGCTTATCCAGATGCAGATGCAGGTTCTGTTCATGTCTGAGATTACCAGTTTTGCATGCTAGTTATATGTCTGTAAGGTTTCAAGGGTGAACCTAAGCTTTTGTAACTGCTCTTACAACTACCAAAGATAGTGCTCCTAGATGTTTTCTGTACTCTATTTACATGGATATTTTATGTTGAGCATTTTTGAAATATGAAAAATATCATAAACATAGTAAGTAGGAAATAATAAAGGAAAGAAAAATCACTTGAAAATACCATTTTGTTTGTGTATACCCTTTAATTTCTCTCATCTCAGAAGTCAGTAAAGATATTGTGATGACACAGGGTGCACTGTCCAATCCTTTTACTCATGTAGAGTTAGCTTCCATCTCCTGCAGGTCTAGTAAGAGTCTCCTACATAAGGATGGGAAGGCATACTTGAATTGGTTTCTGCAGAGGCCAGGAAAGTCTACTTGGCTCCTGAACCATTTGATGTCAACCTATACCTCAGGAGACTCACACAAGTTTAGTGACAGTAGGTCAGGAACAGATTTCAAGCTGAAAATCAGTAAAGTGAAGGTTGAGGATGAGGGTGTGTATTATAGACAGCAAGTTGTAGAATATCTTCCACAGTGATACAGCTCTGAACAAAAACCACCCAGATGGCAACATCCAGCTGCTAATTTGTTGCTTATCTTCAGAACAAATTTGGTGAACTTGAATAGAAGGAGGAGGAGGAGGAGGAGGAGGAGGAGGAGGA
>NW_018392457.1:51908-55841 GCF_900095145.1 Mus pahari | reverse complement strand
TTTTTTGGAGTTTTTTTTTTTTCCTTTTGGGCCTTACGTTCAGCACACATGCATCAGGGAAATGTTTGATATTGTTAAGATGTTTAGATGTTTCTGTCTGCCATCACTTCCAAGTTCCCTTAAAGCAGGTCCTTTTCCAGTATTGGAAAAGAGGAATACTCCTACACTCCTGGACATTGCCTAGGGTCACTACTCATTTTTTGTTTTTATGCCTTGTTATTTAGCTTGGTAAATATAAATGTACACCAAAAGAGTGCTACATGTCAAAGAACTCTCACAGGATTTGTCATCAGGGTGAGGATTAAGGAATACAACCACAACAGCAAGTATATTTAACCAACGCAAACAGAAAAGAGAACAAATTGAGTTAGCTAATTATCCTAAATCTTTATTGAGGACAGTTAGCATAAGTTTTTAAATTTTAAAAGACATTGATTTTTTTTAAAGGCTAGCATATGTATAGTCACACACTTCAGGCCAATGGTCCTTATCTCCGTTCTGGTTCTATGGTGGTCTCCATGGCTGGAGGTAAGAATTAGCTTCATGGTGTGGTCACTGGTACTCAAGTATACTGTTTCCTATTGAGTAATCACCCTCCTTTAAGATACTAAATCTTGTGCCAAAGATTAAGAGGATGTCTTATGCCTGTGTTTTTAGATATGTTTTGTATGTATGTGAGTGTAAATATCAATACAAACCTTTTAAGAATTTAAAAGATATTTTTGACCACTACTGACTCTTTAAAAAGAAACAAAGGACAAGTTATTTCAAGAGCTCTTTTTTAGCTAGGTTTATGTGATAACCAAAAACATTTGTTAGAAATTGTCATCTTTAAAACCTGTCTTAGGACTTTCAAAGACATCTTAGAGTTCACAGATAATCTTACCTTGTTACTTCATAGTGGTACCTCTGAGGGAGTCACTTGTCTCTGTTTTAACTCCAATAATAATGATGATGATGATGATGATGATAATAATAATATAGTTAAGACTAAAGTATGCTGTAAAAAAGATTGTTTAAAAATGGGTGTGCCTATATGTTGAGTATAATATAAAAGTTATAATCTGAGATAAAATGAATGTTTTTTCTTTATAACAATATTTTCTTAGGTATTAATCTATTCTTAGTAACATTCATCAAATAGATAAATGAATAAAAAATTAAAACAACAAAAAAAGAATCGATAATTTCAGAATTCCCAAAGTGAATAACAGAAATTAAATACAAGCCTAGGATAGAGAGAGAACATTAGATTCATGGCTTATTGAAAAGAACTTGAATGATTAACGGCAACATCAATGAAAGGAGTCCCTAGTGCCAATAGATTATCATTCCAAAAACTGGGGAGATCAATGGTCTTAATTTGAGCAGAGACTACACATTCTTTTTTTCATCCTGTGGCAAGAGAGCAACACTCATTCTGGCTGTGATGCTGTTCTATTCACGCCAGGAAATAAATAAAAACAAACAAACAAACAAGCCAAAAACATCTAGAAACACAGAAGCAGAAACACAGACTAGGGTCATCCTAAATTCTGTGTTCCAATGTGGAAACAGTTTCAACAAGTTTAATGGTGTAGAGAACAAAGAAACGCATATATAATGGGAAGTTTAAAATGCATTGATTCATCAGAAAGGCAGGTGCAGCAAAGTGGAAGAAGCTTTGTTAAAGGTTCAAAACCATGTCTGAGTTTTGAAATTAGTGGAAGCTTGTTTTAAAATGTCAAATATAGACGGGTCAGCTTGATGGAATTTTGTTAATTATTTTTCATATTTGGTTTTAAAATGTATCCCAAGTTTTTTTTTTTAATCTGCCATTTTTGGTAATACACTTTTGTGTGTTTGGCAAAGTGATAAATTATGGAAGCACCATAACCTATGGGAGTCTCGAAAATACTAGTTATTGTGGTTATGACAGACATGGTCCACTCCAGAGTTTTGTGTAGTGTCTGTGCTTCAGTATAGTCCTCATAATTTACATCTTGGTTGCTATAGTGATATGCCTAATGATTATCATTGTGTAAAAATCCGTCATACAGTAAATCATAAGAATATGGTACTAGAAGTTAAAATGAAACAAGAAGTTAAAATGAAATATTTAGTTCCTCACTTATGCTAGTTACATTTCTAATGCCACAGGTATTTGGGGCAAAGTTTAATATATCACACAGTACACTTGTAGACGTTCTTAACATTTAAAATCATATGGGAAAGGAAAATGTTCTGTGAGCTGGGACCTGGGATGCAGAGGAAGGGAGTATGAACTTCCTTTCTTTGACTTTACATCCTGCAACAGAGAGAAACCTGCAATGACCTCAGATGTGTGACCAATCCTCTGCCTGAGGATTTCCACAGTTGTCAATACACCTTCAGGCTCTTCTGTTGCCCAGGTGGAGAGGAATGTTGGTCACCTTCCTGCTGATTTGCATCCTCTCCAATCACATGTTTCACAAGAGAACATGGGATAGTTTGTAAGTTACAATGTGTGTCAGTCATAAAAGAGTCATAAAATATTTTATGAAGCTTTAAGTACTCAGTTTATTTGCTTTTCATGTTCATGGGATAGGGGATATCTTATAACTATCTATATGCACATATTTTTTTGTGTACATAGGTGAAAATATAGTTGTCAGATGTCAACCTTGATGGCCTATGCTCAGAAGCACTACCTTATTTTTGCTTAGGATTCTTTTCAAGAAAGAAAGCCTCATTTGCCTGGGGTTTGTAGAGTAAGGTATACCGCGTTGACTGTGAGCTCTCTGATCTGACAGCATCTGCCTCTCCAAGGGCTGGAATTGCAATATCTTACCACTGTGCTGGGAATGCTTCTACATGTCTTCATGCTGTGCAGTAACAATTTATAACATGAGCTACTCAATTTTCATTTATATAAAAATGTGATATAACTACAAATCAAAGCAGAAGGACACCTGAGAACCCATAAATAAAATGGAAAATAACGAGGAATTCAGGAAGAAATGAGTAAAATATTGTAACAAATATAAAAATGCCAAACACGAAACAATAAAACTAATGGGATGAGGCTAAAGCTAATGGCTACTATGCAGTTTTATTAACACAGTGCCAAATTCTTACATGAGATTCAGATTTGGAGATGCTCCTTCTAGAACTAAAGACTCTCACCTTGGTAAGCTGATACATCGTTCTTATTGGGAGAATCCTCATTACCTGAAAGGACAATGCAAGGAGAAAAGGTCACTCACAGAAAAGACACTTATAATCAGATTACCAGACAAGCTGCTCTAAAAATTTATCTAGTGTCCACAAGTTGACCAGCATCTTTGACAGTTCAATAAACTGTAGGTCTGAATAGGACAGAGCCTGAGTTGCTTTTGGTGATTACTACAGCAGAGATTAGAAGGTAGATCCTATGCAACAATTAGCAGCCTAAATGCCTTGACAAGATTGCTATTAATGCTAGAACAATGTTATCCCACAACATTAATATTAATCATACAAGATAATATAAATTTTAATTTTGTCTAAATCCTAAATTATAAGCTAAACGCTCTAGTTGCAATTGAGACTGCAAATGTTCAGCGGCCATGAGTACTTTGTAGTTAGTGGCTGTTGTCACATACAAACATAATCACAAACTTGTTTAAGTCTGTCTGGATTTTGTTGTAGAAAATATTTCCCTGGGGTTTCTATCCTGTCTTTGATCATTCACTTCCCAGATAAAAGACCTAAACCTTTTATATTTAAAATAAGATTTTAAAGCATACGATCTGGGCAGATATCTACTCTTTTAGCTATTATATCTACTTCCCTTTCAATAACTCCAAGTGATAACTTGTCATCTTCTATCTGGGATACTCTTAAATCCAATTAGCCATCCTTCATGGCCATGTTTTCATAACTCACCTACCCCATGGTGTCTTGTTCTCTCTCTCCACTTTTTTTTTTTTTTTT
>NW_018392457.1:46016-51867 GCF_900095145.1 Mus pahari | reverse complement strand
TTTTTTTTGAGACAGGGTTTCTCTGTGTAGCCCTGGCTGTCCTGGAATTCACTTTGTAGACCAGGCTGGCCTCAAACTCAGAAATCCGCCTGCCTTTGCCTCCCAAGTGCTGGGATTAAAGGTGTGTGCCACCACCGCCCGGCACTCTCTCCACTTTCTTTCTTCTCCTCTTGTGGTCTTTCCTATTATCCCAAGCCTGGGAACCCAAATCCTACCCCTCTCTCTTTTGTTCAGCTATATGCTGTATACATTTTTATTCACCAATCAGGGATAACTTGGGGCAAGTTTGCAAAGCATGCCTTGTATATCTGAAGATTCTCTTGTTTCTGTGGGCAATCAGGTTTTGGGGCCTAGTACATAGCAATCAATATAGAGCAAATGACAAAACCTCCACAAGGTTTCATATTAGATACATCTATCAATTTGTAATGAGTTGATTAATGTCCCTGAATTTGATTTTCTTGTTGTTTTGCTGTTGGCTTTTTCCAGTCAATTTTAAGATTATTTTGTACTGTGGTCATATATCATACAAGGAATGTTTTCAAAATTTTAATTCATAAGGATCTGTTTTCTTTCATAGAATGTAGTCTATTTTTGAAAAGCTTCACTGTACTACTAAATAGGATGTGTATTCATTTCTGCTTAGATAAAATATTTTGCCGATGTATGTTATATCCGTTAATGTATGTTGTCAATTCTCTACTTACTTCTGTCCAGTTTATCTGCTTGCTGGTGAAAAGAAGGGTATTTAAATTACTTACTAAGAGTGGTGTGTTGCCTGTCTTCACAAGATCTCTGTTATCTGGCCCAAGGCTTCCTCTGCCATTCCTGGTAGCCTTGCTGGTCCCCAGGATCATCTTGCTTTCCCAAGGAGGTATGTAGGACCTCGAGGAACATACATCTTAGAACCTTCCTCCACCAATCCCCCTGGTAGCCTTGCTGGTCCCCAGGATCATTTTGCTTTCCCTAGGAGGTATGTAGGACCCCCAGGAACATCTTAGAACCTTCCTCTACCAATCCCTTGCAAGTTTCATCCACTGGGGCACAACCAGCAGAGGTGACTTGTATAATGTCCTCTGACCTTCATCATCTGGCCCATAGCACACAGCGCTATTCTGAGGAGCTTTTAGTAAAGCTCAAATCACACATCAAAACCCACACGTTAATAGTGGGACATGTCAACCCCACTCTCACCAATAGGCATGACATTGAAACAGAAACTGAACAGAGGTACAGCAAACCTAGTAGATATCTACAGAACATTTCTCCCCCAAAAATATACCTTCTTTTTAGCACCTTATGGAACCTTCTCCAAAATTGTCTATACAATTGGTAAGCAAGCCTCATCGGGTACAACAAAATTGAAATAACCCCAGTATCTTATCAGAAAACTCTGGATTAAAGTTAGAATTCAACAATTCAACAACAGAAACAACCAAAAGTTTATGAATTTGTAAACTGAACAATCCTTCTTAATGACCACTAGGTCAGGAAAGAAATAAAGAATTTAAAGACTTTCTAGAAGTCAACAACAATGAAGGTAAAACATATTCAAATTTATAGGACAGTAAAAGCACTGCTTAAAGGAACATGCACAGAATTAAGTACATTCATAAATAAATTGGAGAGTTGCCATGCTAGCAACTGAAAAACACACATGAAAGCTCTACAAGAAAATGATAAATGCACCTAGGAGTATTAGACAGCAGGAAATCAAACTGTGGGCTGAAATAACTCAGTTAGAAACAATGAGGACAATACAAAGAATCATTTCAACCAAGAGCTAGTTCTTTGAGAAAATCAACAAGTGAGCAAACCATTAGCCAAACTAACTAAAAGTCATAGAAACAATATGCAAATCAAGAAAATCAGTAATGAAAGGGGGGCATAACAACAGACACTAAATTCCACCAATCATTAGCACTACTTCAAAACCCTGTACTCAAAAAAATTGGATAATATAAATGAGTATTTTTTGCATCAATGTTCATAAAGGAAATTGATCTGATATCCTCTTCCTTTGTGGTGTCTTTGTGTGCTTTAAGAATCAAGATGACTGTGGCATCATAGAATGAGATTAGCAATGTTCCTTCTGTTTCTATTTTGCTGAATAGTTTGAGGAGTATTGGTATTAGCTCTTCTTTGAAAATCTGGATAGAATTTGGCACTAAAATAATCTGGCCCTGGGCTTTTCTTGCTTAAAGACTTTTAATGACTGTTTTTATTTTCTTGACACATATTACTTACCAAAGATAAATTAAGTAAATAAGCCTAAGGTGTTTCACCATCCCACAAAAACTCTTGCTCAACTACGTTCATAGTGGCTTTATTTGTAATAGACAGAAACTGGAAACAACCTTCTCTTCAGCCTCCTATCATGCTTCATGTATTTTCCTTAGGTTTCATTTGTTGAATAAGCACCCTAAAACTTTTTAGGCACTTTATATATAGAAATTTTTCTTTCTCATTTAATCATCGCTGATAGTTTTGTTGGCATATTATTGTGTGTTTTCTATCTCAGTCTTTTAAGAGTTGGAAAACATTGCTCTAGGTTCTCCTGGCTTTTTATATTTCCAATTAAAAAAAAAAAAAGCTGTTTTTCTGACGTGTATTTCTTTAAATATGAGTTGAACTTTTTCTTTTGTAGATTTCAACAAACATTCAGTGTTATGAATATTTAGGGTTTTATAGATAAGCTTCTTTTCTGGTCTTATCTATTTGGTAATCCATGTGGTTATTTTGTGTTATTTGGATGATTCTTTCCTAATTTGCGGGGAGGATATATCCATGTTTTTGTTGAAGATCTTGCCTATGACATTGCCTTGTGATTCTTCTCCCTCACATCTAGCTATAATTAAAGTATTCTGTGTTTTATTTTATGGTATCTTATAATTCCTTTGTGTTCCTTTTCTATGCTTTTTTTTAAAATACAGATTAATTTTTAAACTACAGATTTTATTTATTCCCACAGACCCTCTCATCTACCCTCTGACTGTTCCACATCCCATACCTTCTCCCCACCCCCATGTCTCCAAGGGGATGTCCCCACCCTATACTGAATCAGACTTCTAAACTCAATGGTGCCTCCAGTCAATTGAGTGTTATTTGCATTACCTCTAAATGAACACAGATCCTGCATTCCTCTGCTATATGTGTGTTAGGGGCCTCATGTTAGCTGGTGTATGCTGCCTGTTTGGTGGTCCAGTGTTTGAGAGATTACGGGGGTCTAGGTTACTTGAGACTGCTGGTCGTCTATTGTGGTAAATTTCCAACCCAAATATGCCCCAGCAATGAAAACACAGTTCAATTAATATTAATACATGCTGTCTGCCTAGATTTGGGCAGATTTAACACTACACTACCTTCTTCCATATCTACGAGACTGCTTAGAACTTGTGGTTTTTCCAGGCCATGTGATTCTGCTCTGCTTTTCTTCCTCCTCCTCCTCTCTCTCCCCATCTTCTCTCCCCTCACCTTGAGATCCATCTTCCCTTTATCTGCCCAATCATCAGCTCTCCTTTATTTTACAAATTAAGGTGGGAAGCAGGTTTATAGGAAATCACCTGAGTGCTAACTCATTCCTATTCAAAGTCCCTCACAGAGAAAGCAATTAACATCAAATATCATTAACACCAGGACTATCCACAACACTTCCACCCTTTCTATCCAATTAAAAGACTATTTTATCTCAGATATAATTGAATACAACTATTACCATTTTGTAATTTATAAAGTACAAGAGATCTAACACACAGTCCATCATCTTTGTTAAATAGAACCTCTTTCATCTATCCTTACTTAAAAATCCTGGCTATGTCTTTGTTTAGATTGAATGCCATCTGAAAACCATCCTCTCAAATCTGTTCCTCTCAAAGTAAAAAGCCTGGGTTGGATAGGAAACTATATATATTTCAACCCCATCGGATATCCAGAATGATTAATATTAACTCAAAATATATAGGATGCCTAACACAGCTTCCAAAACTTAGCCAAATTATAGAGACTGCTGATTCCTTAGATAGTCCCTTACTTCAACACATTGGAGCATCAGTCTTCAGCCTACTGGAGGGTCATCTGACAGACTTAGAGAAACAGGAATATTAAGGACTATCTTACTCTGTATTGTCAGATTCAAGCTGTCCTAACCTGTAATTGTGTCCTTCCTTTGGACTGTAGTATGCCTGTAGTTGAAATGGGCAAATCTTGCCTAGGAGCTGTTTTGCTGCAACTAGAGTGACGCAAAGATGCTCAGTTTCTTCTTTGAATCAAAGACAGGAAAAGCTGTCAGGAGCAGACTAGTCTCAACAACAAGTAAATAAATAACATTAAAGGTAACATATGGACTTCTGAAGTTTTTGAAAAACAACTATCTGTGTCAAGTAATCTGGACTGTTCTCTGTTACCTACTCTCAGCCATTTCAGATTAAAATAACTGAAAACACCCTAACAATAAACTTTGAGCCATGAATTTCTTATTTGGCCTTTAACTTATAGGCTTAAACATCTCAGATCTGTTTATAACAACAGCAATAGAAGGACTGGGTCTTATCCTTGTACTTCAAAATTTTTAGTATCAAAGACAACCTATAATAACCACCCCCCAGCCCCAAAGCCTAGGCAACTGGGACAAAGACTCTTCATAACTTCTTCAAGCTGAATATGAGCATTGAGATATTTTTGAAGAAAGCAGGAAGGGTAGGGAAAATGGGGAGTTGGTTGGCCTTAAGAAGACCACAACAGTGATTGTACTAGTCTCTGATGTTGTAAGGCTTCCATGGAGAGCTCTTCCCACTCCAAACCTGAGATGACGCTCGCCCGCCCAGGAATCGTGAGAGACAACCATCTTGATGCAAAAACATGAGGTAGTTTTATTGCGGAGCTCCAGATTGATCCGTATCCCACGCAGGAGAACAAGAAATCGACCATGTGGCTCGAAAGCTATGGGTTTTTATAGGGAGAGGGGTCAGGGTTTGGGAGAATTGGTGCAGTTACACATGATTGGTCCGTTTAAATGCTAACACATTTGCAGAGTGGTACATGTAGGTTAGGAGAACACCTGGTTAACATATGACTCCAAACTATGTCAGGAATATTTTAAACAAAGGCCTGCCTGGGCGTGCCCAGGCTAGTCCCACTGTGTTCTCTGCCTCAGGCTTCCAAGCCCACAACTTTTTTCTCTGGACTTATTTGACGTAAATTACATGAATCACAGGCCTTAAATTTCGTTTTCCTTCAATGTCTTTGTACTGACTGGATCTGGATGAAAAACCAAGACATCAGGAGTTCAGGCATGTCAGTTCAGCATGTCTGATGATGAAATTCATCAAGGCTGTATAGTATACACTATATAAATCCCAAAACAACATTTTAGTATCATCAAGATAACTTTTTTTGTTTGATTCTCTGGAATCCAGTTCTTCAGGAGGTCTCCCTGTATTAAATCTGATCCATATAACTATGGAAGGTGTAAGTACCTTAATCACCTTTTCCAAAAACATAAAGACAAAACATTTTCCGTCCAAAGCATATCCTTCAGCTGGCAACCAGAAAAACTTGTAGCTTGCTGTCTGTCCCAGAGGAATAGTAAAACAACCACAGTATTCAAAATCAGACACATTTTAGACTATTTAGGCCTTCCTAATTTGCAAAGTCAGAATTTAAACTCAAAATACCCATGGAGCTCATGTTTGATTGAATATGAGTCTCCTGCAGACTTTATCATACCATCTTTAAAACAATTGATTTACACGTCTATTTTCCTTTCCTTTCCTTTCTTTTCCTTTCCTTTCCTTTCCTCTCCTCTCCTCTCCTCTCCTCTCCTCTCCTCTCCTCTCCTCTCCTCCCCTCCCCT
>NW_018392457.1:31587-45979 GCF_900095145.1 Mus pahari | reverse complement strand
CTCCCCTCCCCTTCCCTTTCCTTTGTCCATTCCTTTCCTTTTCCTTTCCTTTCTATACCTGCTTATAAGAGGCAGCTTGTCAAACCAGGATTTAAATCCAATATTCCCATGGAGCCCATGTTAGACAGAATATGAGTATCCTGTAAGAATTATTAAAGCAATATATCTTTATACCATCTTAAAGTATCAAAAGATTATATCTCTCACTTTATATCAATGAGTTACCTGGTCAGTAACCCTTTGTACCTTTGTCTCCCAATTCTTTATTTACAGGGAGAAGCTGAATGTAAAAAGACCCATGTTGTCTGTGTCCCTCTTTAGGGGTCGGGGAGGCAGGGTGGGGAGCAAAGGATATGCAAGACGCTGAAATCAAGTATCTAAATTCTAAACCTTATCAGAAATCTCATCTTAACATCATATACCACACAGCTCTCACATATTATTATTGAGATATGAATTCCCTGTGTTCAATCAATCCCTGATTTGATGTCTATAATACATTCTGTGTTGCTGTGTGTATACATATACTTATATGTGTATATGTACATGTCTCACTATTTCTAAAAATTCAGAAAGGGTGGCATGGGTCTTAATTTGTTAAAGATGCTGCCACATTATCAGCCCTAAGGAATGAGGCTTATTAGGAGCATGGATCTCAAGACTAGGATCTGACTTGGTGTGAGTAAGCTCAAAAAATAAATAAATAAACATTACATTAAAAAAGTAACCAGGAGGAAGAGAGATGGTTTAATGATCAAGAACACTTATTCCTTTGCAGAGGACCTATTTTTTTTTTCAAACACCCACATGGTTGCTCATAACCATCTGTAACTGTAGTTCCAAGCAATCCAGCATAGCTGTTGTCTGTGACCTCCAGAGGTATTAGAATGTGTGGGGTCCACATATATTCACATAGGCAAATGTTAATACATCTGAAATTAAAATTGATAAATCTCTTAAACATAATTATCAGGAGCCATCATGGAAAGACTAAGCCTACTAGGTGAACACCCTGAGATAATTCACCATGGAACTGCAATGAATAAGCCCTTTGACTCAAGACCAGAGGGCCAACATTTCAAGATTGATCCTTGCTATTCATGTTCTTTTTCTGTAATTATTAAACTAATATAACAGTTTCTGATAATTAGTTCACCTTATTGGTAATATTTTCTGAAGATCAAAGAAAATGTACTGTCTTGGAGTGGTGCTATATAGAAAAAAGTAGATGATTTCTTAATTTGTAAAGATGGTTCTATAAGAATTCCTAAGTTTACACTAGTAATTGTTGAACCTTTTATAATAAAGGCTAAAATTTTACAGCTTTCTGTAATATGAAAGCTGAAACTGGGTGCCTGCAATTCTTTAACTGCTACTAGTTAACTGTGCTAAAATAGAAAGCCCAGAATACATTCCTTTAGGCCATACAGCCTTTAAGGCCATAAAAGGCTCTGAATGATTTATTGCAGGTGCAAGGACAGAAGACAAAATATTGACTAGGTTCATCTATACAAATCTTTAGTGTTAACATAGATATAAATATTGTAGTTTCAAATTCGCAGTGAACAAGTGGAGTTCAAGGCAGGTAAGGAATGCTAATTAGATAACTAGTCTTAATGAAAATGCATGTAAACATCCCTGTTGTAAACTCCTTGTTCAATTTATGACTTGAATTCATGTGTGAACTTACGAATTTTGATGTTGGTAGACCATGAGATTATGTGTCCTGTGAAAGTACCATAACTAGCAATGATAACATTAATGTAGAGCAGAATAAGAATAGGGAGAAGGACAGTAAAAGCAAAATAGAAACTTTACAGAGATGAGAAATTAGGCAGATGAGAGCCAAGGAAGAGAGTGGACCAGGAAGAGCACTGAGAGGGAGCAGGTTCTCCTTACTACGGGACAGGCTTTTTAAACAGCAAGGTTCTTAAAAAGGGGGATGAGCACAGCTTTTTCCTTAAAGACTTTTTGTTTGTTTGTTTGTTTCATTTTCCAAGAGACAGCTAGAAGCTTTTTCTTTCATTATGCAATTAAGGTTGAAGATTATTATTCATCCAGAATGAGTGAGTTCTTTCAATGCTGGCATTTGGGCTTTTGCTCTATATGCATATGTGAGTGTGATATGTATGTGTAAGTATGTAAGTATGAGATAAGTAGTTGGGCCCATCAAGGGTATAGGGAGTACTAGTGCAGGTGTGTTTCTATGCTTCATTCTGCAAGAGTAAATTTAACACCTGACAAGGAGTTAGTGAAATCCCATCTCCCCTGCTGGGTCTGAGGCACCAAGGACCCACAGGGAAACCTCTTTACTTAATCCCATGATATTTAATAATAGGGTGTTAATCTTTTGAATCCATTGACTTCTGGAACCAGAAAAAATAATCAAGGAGAATACATATTATTTAGTAATAAGCAACCAACCAATACTCTTGAAAGACCAAGTCTCACCTCTACCAATGCTCTACCCCTCAATTAGCTGCCTTTCCAGAGAGGACATACCCAGGGCAAAGCTCCTAGTACATAATCTGTACTCATAATTGAGAATACTGGTGGGTGATGGTGGTGCACGCCTTTAATCCCAGCACGTGGGAGGCAGAGGCAGGCAGATTTTTGAGTTTGAGGCCAGCCTAGTCTGAAAAGTGAGTCCTAGGACAACCAGGGCTATACAGAGAAATTCTGTTTCGAAAAAGCCAAAAAATAGATTAAAAAATAAAATAAAAAAATAAAATTAGAATACTGATCTTCACCTTCTAAGGATCTTTGACAATATCAATGCTGCTAGTCTTTTTCACATCTCCATAATTAAAGCTTCATTTTTTCCCATATTAGCCATCATAGTTAAGGACAGGTTCTAGGTTGGTTGTCATCAAATCTCCTCAATCTTTTGGGATTATATAATTTTTTGTGTTTTTTGATCTCCAGTTATTAAGTATTTGTCCCACATAGGGTGAATGTAAGCCACAGGTTGTTGCTGCTTCTTTAAATATCTTTAATTCCAGTGCCTCTGTGGGACACACAAATTTTTCATAACCTTGTGAATTTTCTCCATCTGAGGTAAAATCCCTTAATTTAGCTGGAAAACATCACTTTAACTTTTGTTGTTGATGTTGTTTTTTTTTCCCCCCCCTTTTGTTTTTTTTTTATTCAAACTGCCATTTTTCAATCTCGTCACTAGGTGGCAGGGTAGGCTTTAGATAGAACTGATAATCGGCTATGATTCAAAGGAATGTCCAATTTTTTTCTATTGTTTGTACCTTAGAATAGCTTTTTTTCTAGCTCTTTTATTATCTAAGTCTGCTTTATTCTCATCTCCCTTATAAAGGAAACATAAAATTGCAATGATTACAACAAATATAATTATTTGTATGCTGATAATTGAAACAAAATTATGTGGGATTCAAACGCCCTCTGTAATTGTGTTTTTCTAACACAGAAAATACTTTCTTTCAAGACTTCACTTTATTATTTTCAAACTAATTGCTTTTCTGTATGAAATTTAATACCCATTAATAAATGTCTAGGCCATAAGCTTTGGCTCATTCTTAGACTAGCTCATAACATATTTAACCAATTTACACTAGTCTATATCTACAATTTGGTCAGTTCCCTCTTCTTCAGCCCTGACCAGCTTCATCCTTAGTGTCTTTATAATCATCACCTCCAACTTCTGCCTTGAATCTCTCTTGTACGCTCATTATTTCCCAGAATCCTCTCTTCTTGCCAGAATCCTATCTCCTATTTCTTGCCTCAGGACATTGGACATAGAATATTTATTGACAAGTGTTGCTTAAGAGACTTTCTCTACACTAGGTATATGCAAATATTACAGTCTTGGCACAGCTAGGTGTTTTTCAAGTTTGGGTGGGCTCAACTCAGGGTGCCATATATCTCAGAATACTACAAATTGCCTGCAGAGAGCAGGCAATTTGCTACACAAAACTAGTCAGGAGAAAATATTCCATTTGATTTGAACCTGAGCCTTGTTGTGCAATTTATTTAATAAGAAATAGAGGGCATCTTTTTGCACCTGACAGATGCCTTGTAAATCTTGGAGTATGAGCTATCATGTTTTTAACTTCCTACAAAAATGTATGGCTTATAGTAGTGAATATTTTGTGTTGTAATTATGACTTATCTGTCATTTTGAAATTGTTCCCATTTATAAAAATAAATTGATTACTTAATAGTACTGCCTTCAATATTATTAAAATCATTTGCAGTGGTCCCAGGACAGGCCATTTTTTGTCATTTATTAAAATGTTTATCATATTCACATTTCTGTATTTATTTCAAGGGTTAGCATGTGCCATGGTAAAAATGAAAGATATACAACAACTTTTGGAAAGTTGGTTCTCTCCTACCATGTTAATTCTAGAAAATGAAACAAAGTTCTTAGGCTTGGCTACAAATGCCTTTATTCTCTGAGCTGTCTCATGACTATCACTGATGCTCTTTAAAATATAAGAAAATTATTGATCATACAAATGTTAATGCCACATTTCTTCATTGTGTTTGTTACTCAGAGATATAAATTACTTAAGATTGCAGTTCTTTAACACCCCACAATTAAATAAATGCAGTGATTTGTGAACATCTATAGTCTACCTTTCTCTGTTATGTTTTAATGATTTATTAATGTGTAATGTTTGACAGGAATTATTAATATGAAGCATGATTAGTTGCTTCAAGACTTCAAGAAAAACTGGCTGGAAGTAAACATGCCAGAAGATCTGTCTAGAATCTAAAGTGTCACTTCTTATGAAGAAGGGAGATGAGTAAGCACACATTGCCTCATCTAAGCTCCACTCCCTGACATCATATTTCTGAGGACTAGACAGTACACCCCTGGAGCTGTGAGGTGGAAGTCAACCAACTGTGAGGTGGAAGTTTAGCCAACTCTCTCGATATATGCTATGGTGTGTGTGTGTGTGTGTGTGTGTGTGTGTGTGTGTGTGTGCTGCAGAGTCAATGACGTGCTATTACTGCTATATTCTTCACTCTTAGTGTGATAAGACATCACCCAAGCACAGACATCTGTCACTTTTTCCATCTTCAGGAGAGGGTCTGTTTCCTGCTAGGCTAATGTCAGTGAAAACATCTGAGCTATGGAAAAAATGAAGATATAAAATTGAATTTTCCCCCCGTGTCCCTATCAATCAGAAGAAGAAGAGGAAGAAGAAGAAGAAGAAGAAGAAGAAGAAGAAGAAGAAGAAGAAGAAGAAGAAGAAGAAGAAGAAGAAGAAGAAGAAGAAGAAGAAGAGAAAACAAGCTTTACACTTATGCATCCATCAAGGACACTATGAAGACTGCTGACTCTAGCATTTTCACTAATGCTTGACTACTATGTTTATATTAGTGTTTCTGATAATATACGAAACTCAAACATGATTGTACTGGGACAGGAAGATCAGTACATTTTAACTGCAATTGTCATGTGCAGACCAGGTTTCAGGTGCAAGCATACAGGCCCCCTCACCTCACTCACCTGGAATAATTCAGAAACAGTTTAAACTGCAATTCTATTTTGCTATCCTCTTTGGAATCATACAGACTAAAAGGACATGAAATTCATTTTTCATTCCACCTTACATTGCCCCTAGTCTCATAGGATGTTTACACATTTTTATGTTATTTTCAAAACAAACTTTATATTTGGATGACTCAAAGTAATATAGCAGACAAGGTCCTATACTTCAAGGGTATGTTTAGTATTACATAATCTGACATATTAACAATATAAATAATTATAAAGTCATTTTATTTTATGCTCATTGACTTAAATCTTAAATTTTTATTTGAATGGTATATTTTTCCCAGTGTTCATTGATTTTGCCTTTTAATGAAGTTTGACAAGAAACCAAAACCTGACATTTCCAATACATATAGAAATTGCAAGAATTATTTATTCATAGTGATTTTTCTAAGAACTACACATTTACTCATAACTAGTTCTATCTATCTGAGTGTGAAATAGGATTTAGTGTTTTGTGAACACACAATAATTTGTAAACATTTATACTCAGTTTTCAATTTCCTATGATATGATTTAAATTGGTTCAACTGAATTTTTCTTTATTATTTTCTGAAAGCTGGTGGTATGCTCAATAGAAATCTTGTTTATAATTGTAAACGCATCCTTGCTACTGAGCATTGGAAACAATCTACACTTCAAAGCAATAATAAATTGTAATATAGCATATATAATGAACTTCAAGAGATTTCCAACAGTATTTTATTAAATACCTTTATATTAGATGATCCTGTCTCACTTTATACCAACGTAAATTTCTGAGAACATTTCAGCTTAGGTTGTTTGATATAAAAATTTGTCCAATGTAGTTTTGGCTCATAATATTGCTGAACTACATTATTTTACTTGATGTATCCCCATTATAATATAGTATCTGTGAAACATTACACACTTCTCCAGCAGAGGGTAGTACAATCACACATTTATCTTGTCAAAGTAGCCATGCTTAGTCCTGACAACCATTATAACAATGAGAATAATAGAAAGAGGCACCCAGTCTCTTGATCTACCAAGCCTCCACAAATGTTTTCAAGCATTTGGCCACTAGTATGAGACTGTGGTGAGCACATTTCATTGACACAGACTTAGAGAGTAGATGACCCAGAAAACTCACTATCTTCAGAGAGAGCAGACAAGTTTCTCACAGATACTCCTATCTATGACAAAAAAAACTTTGGCTCAGGAATATCAGAAGTCCAAGGCCCTCCTAAATATCAGCATGAGGCACAATGATAGATTTGTGATTGATACTATAAAATTTATATTTATGTTTCTTTCTGGTTTAGAAAGGGGGGTTTCTGCATGTAACTTCTGTGGTAATATTACTGAAAATAATTGAGTTCCAGTTCCAGATCACACACTGGCACTCTTCTTTTGAGATCTTTTTGGGCTCAGAACCACTTAATTAGACTCAGATGGATTAGTTAACCCTTAGGTGAGCAGCTATCAGGACAATGGTATGGCAAATCTGGGGCCTCAGGTTTTCCTATGTACATTCCAGTAATCTTCGGCTGAGCTTTATGGTGGGAATAAAAATCCCATATTCTGTACTACTTGTCATCTATGTAGATCAATTCTATCTAAGAAAAAAACACATGGGAAATACTCTGGACCAGAAAAGAACATCTGGGACCTCTTACTCTCATGAAGAGCAGCACATCAGATGCAGCTTACACTTCCTTCTGTCAACAGGACAGTATCCCATTCACAACATTCTAAAAACCACAACAAAAATACATTTTGTATTCTCAGGAACTGGCTATTTCCCTCTCAGAAGATTCAGTATGATCAAGAGCTTTACTAACTTGTGATAGAATCTCCCAATACATCTGCAACAGAAGCAGGTCTGAATCTTACTCAAGGACATTAAGCAGCCCCTCCCTGAAAGAAAGAAAAAGAAAAAATATGTAAGGAAATAATGGGATAAGATAACCAAAGGCTGCACCATTGAGTTATTCTGCATAGAGGAATGTTTGAGAGTTATGAATTTGATTTCCCGATCCAGGCCCTGATCTTAGGGAGGATGTCACTGGGCTTTTGAGAATATATATGGAGCATTAGGATTCATATTTTTAAAAAATGTTCCAGTTTAGAGAGGAGTTGAAGTTCTGCCCACATTAGTCTTTCCTCAAAGACTGTCTGTGTATATGGGGTAAAAATTGAAACAATGAAAGCCACATACTCTATCACTTTTTATTGGCATGGGGAACATAATAGTGTATACATAATAATAGTATCTTGCTACATTTTTACAGAGTTTGCACTTCTGAAAAAAAAAAAAAAAGAAAGGATTGGCCTAACAATCACCAATATAAAAAGTTGTAAAACTGCCAAGTTGTGACACAATAAATTTTCTTCATTCTATTAATGAAATTGTAGATTGATAATACTATATAATTAGGTTTTTAAATTTTAGAGTCTGGATGTACACACATATGTACATACTCTTACAGTCAGAGATTCCCAATTATTTTCCTACATACAGTGATTCAACTGAATAATTTGAAAGTGTTTATTTGAATACATTACTTTTTCAGTACAATCCTTATTTTAACCTCTTGCTACAATGTGGTTTGTGGTTCTAGTGTTTATACTTGACCCTGTGATGCAGTAACAAGCAGAAGAAGCAATACAAGACAGTCCCAGAGCCACCACATAAACACTAGTATACCACAATGTAACATATTTAGTAAGCTGTATAAAACAGTCTACAATGTATCATAGAAATGTGGAAGGGTTTTATACTGGATGGTCTTGCCACATGATGGCCAAATATAAGTTCTAATCAAATATATGCTTGGGGCATTCCAAAGATTAGTTATATTAACTGTATTCTTGTCTAATCCTATTTCCATTTTACAGTTTTATCTGATGCAACTCAAATAAGGACTGAATGTATGTGTTGGAAGTAATATATTATCTATTCCACTAACAACTATTTTTAATGCATGTCATTACAATTTACTGTCCTTAAAAACTGGAGCTTTTTTAAAATATATATAATGTCCAGATCGCATGTATGTATGGCTGGCATCAATCTTGTCTTGGAAGATTACTTGGAACTTCTGGAAACTCTATCTTCTACTTTTGAGGTTGGAACTTGAGGAGTGCACAAACAGAATGAGTTCACTCAATGATGGAGGCTCTAACTCACCATTCTTTCCACAGTGGGCAAAAAGTGCATTAATTAAGTTACATACCTGCCTAATATTTTCTAACTTCTTAGTAGGAGAAGTTGGGTTGCATATATGTGAGTTCTGCACATATTCACGTGTGATAGATTATACAATTCTTCTTAATGGTGTCTTTTATACACAGGAAGACATAGTCTTGATTTAGTTCACTTGCTCTTGCTGAGCACAATACAATTTACCATTATTGTCTGGGCTTCACTTGGACAAAGACTCAACTCTGTGTTCATTTTATCAATCTTTCTATTAGGAGAAGCAGTAATACATGTCTTACTAGTCAAATTTCACCTTGCAACTGCCAATAACTGTTACAATAGGGACAAGAGACATTTATAGTTTCTGATCACTGTTATGCGTCATAACACTGCCCACTGCTGTGAGAGTGGTCTTGGTGAATTTCATACTCAGATTTAGTTGGTGGAAACTAGAGGTCCTGACAATTCTTTAAGTTACAGGTGGAGAAAAGTAAATTCTAGGAGTCTGGTCCTTAAGAGTGATCTTTCCTGATGAAGTATAACAGCTATCATGCCTGCTCTTTCTTCCTTTCTTTGTGTAGAGTCAATCATAGAGCTCATGCAGCTGCTTCATGGATTCTTTATAATCTAGATGAATGGACAGTGCTGGTTAGAATCATAGAGAGTTTCCAAATAAGGAAACCTGAAGTCTGTAGGAAGAAATAATGTCAGTAAATCTGTGAGAAAATATTTGACATAATAAAGTTGACACCCAATATTTCCAGACTAATCTAAAAAGATTTTTATAAGAAATGAAAAGACCAGCAAGATGTGATATTTCATTGATTATTGAGAAGTTTCCTTTGTCCATCTTTTATAAATACAATACTGTTAATACTGTTATATATAAAGCATGTGTGTGCATGCACAAAAATGTTCCTGTGTGTTTCACCCCTTTATGTGAGTATCCACAGCTTAGAGTTGAGACACTAGACCATATCACTCCTCTGAAGTTACTGATTGTGAACCAATGTCATTGTCAACTTCATATCTCCAAAGTTCTTGTGACTGTTTTGGAAATATTCTAGGGACTTGTACTGACTCCACACTAAATAAATATAAACTTAATGTGTGATTTGTCATTTTCCTTCAGTAGTGAATACATAGACCACATTTCAGAGACCTAGCCCAGTACGTTAGAATTGGACAAACCTTATTCATAATGTTTTCCTCAGAATAATCTCATCATTCTTCACACTTCTATGGCTACCACAATATGGATGTCCTGGATGTTTAAACAGCAGTTCAAGAATTAGCTAGTAGATGGAATGTAGGATTATTTGTTCTTAGACATTGAAATGTCCTGGAAAACTGGCATCCAGAAGTATGTGAAGAAGGACCAATTTAGCATGGACAGAGATGGAGCCAATTCGTTCTATGGTATCATACTTTTTTACATCTGAAAAGAATGATAGAATGTCATGAGACTGCAACTTCATGAAGGAAGTAAAGGGGTAGATAGCCAGAGGAAGGAGCCCAGACACTGCACTAATTCTAGTATAAAACAGGTATGTTGCAAATATTTTACTTCACAGATAATAAGGCAGATGATGGGCTTCTGTAGATTATCTCAGTTCTGTGGCAGGTGTAGCTAAGAGAAACTATATTCCACCTACTGTGAACCTAGCCCCCGTCTGGGTCCTCTCTGAAGCAGCCAAGGGGGAAGAGACTTGGTCTTGTGAGAAATTAGGGCTGTTTTATATAATAATGTATACCTAGCTTGAATTTTAGTTACTGAGAGGCCAGAAGTCACAGGCCTCTAGATCTACTGACCCTTGTTGTTAACAGCAGGGAGATTGGGTAAAGAATTTATTACTAGTGATTCATTCTCTGGCCAGGCAGTCAAAAGCCTCTTTGTCTAGGGCTGATTAACTCTTTGTGAACCAGAGAGAAAGGAAAGGAAAAGAATTAAGATGCTTTATACAAGCAAATATGCACAGACACAAATACTCATAAACACATTTCATTCACATTCCCATTTACACAGTAACATATTCGCATTTTTGTTGAGACAAAACAACTCTCTCATACACTCCACAAGTATTCATGTATTCTTACATATACATGTATACCTACACACATACATATAGACAAACAGACATATACATTTAGATGGATAGACAGATGGATAGATGGGTGAATGGATGGATGGTTAGATGCATAGATGAGGCAGAGGCCCCCAAGACAAACCATCCAATGACTTTGTTTCTCTGGCCTTTTTATACCTTCTTAGACAAACGTTCATTAGAAAATTATGTAAGAAATATAATGTTACATAAAATGAGAATTACAGAAGGTTGTTGATATTAACTTCAAAGCAATGTTCCATTTAACATATTCATTATAAATTCAAACAATTTTTGCATGGCCTTTCCTTATAGTGTACACCTATTGTTTGTCCTTGTACCTAAATACTTTTCTTTGAACACAAATTTGTCCCAAACCCATTTCTCTTTTTAGTGTGATTATGGAAGCTCATTGTATTTCTTGTATTTCTTATTATGCAGCCATTACCTACTATTATGAGGAGTGGCCCCATTCTATTTTTAGCCTAACTTTATTACATCTTTCTAGCAAAGCAACTAAAGCCATCTCTTAAAACTTTCTTCCTAAAATTATTTGAATCAAATCAGGAAATCTATAGAATCATTAATTCATCTGAACAGCATTAATTCATGAAAGTTCATCTTTTTGCTAATCTATATCTAATTTATAGAGTAGGCTAATGACCAGGGATTATTATATTAATATAATCATGACAGGCAGGGCATATCAGCTGCAAGAAACATTCCTGAGATGAAGTCTGTTTGGAACCTTGCCTCATAGAGCTCAACCATGACAGTGCATACAAAAGAGGTGGGGCACCTCCAAGAAGACCATCTGCTACACTAGACTTAGTCTATCCCAGATGGCTCCTAACATCTACCACCCAATATTTCTGGTTTTGCTGGTTACAGTCTCAATGGGAACAGTCTTCTGATAGGCAGACGGCCCTTGGACCACTTCTTCAAAGGTGTATACATTCTTGTTCATCTGATACTTCTGTACCCCATACTTCCCGCCAAATCCTTTGGCTTAGTCATTTTGAGATTCATGCAGCTGCCTCTTCTGATGGTCCCAGGCAAGGGCACACTTGTCCTATCTGTCTGTCTGTCTGGACACCAAACTTTCTTCCAAAGGATTTTACATAGTCTTTCTGAGATTCGTGCTTCTCTGTTTTGCGTTGATACTCAAAGCCCACAGCGCTTTTATCCACCTTGTACTTGTCAATCCCATATTTGCCACCAAAATCTTTGGAGTAATCTTTATGTGACTCATGCTTCTCCATCTTGCTTTTGGAGTCAAAGACCATAGCACTCTTGTTTACATGGTCAGCTTGCACACCTTATTTGCCACCAAAGCCACTAGAGTAGTCTTTCTGGGAGGCATTCTTCTCTGTCTTCCCCTGGTATTCAAAGCCTACAGTAGACTGATTCACCATGTCCATCTGGACACCAGACTTGCCTCGAAAGCTCTGGACTGAGTCCACTTGTGGGCAATGCTTGGAAAGATTTGTCTGGTACTCAAGGCCTACCGCTGATCTATCTATCCTAACCTGTTCCACACTGAACTTCCCATCATATCCGTGAAAAGCCTTAGGTCCCATTTCCAGCTCCTTCTCCTTGAGCATCTGGTGTTCTTGGAAGACATTCCCTTGAAGCTTGTGAATGTTGATGTGTTCCTGGTGCCCCAGCCTTGCATTGTTTTGGCACCCCGTTTCTGTTCTTTTTCACTTACATCTTTCACAAAATCAGAGTCAGTCTCCCAGTCATCGGCTCTCCCATCATCCTGGGTGATGGACTCAGCATGGCCTGCAGAGGCTTTCCACATCTTTCTCCTTTGCTGGGAAAATCAGCTCAGAGTCTGTCCATATCTAAGGAATCCAAGGTGGAATGTGAGGGCATCAGCTCCTCCCACCACCCCAAGTCACACTTTTGATTGACTTTTATGTCAATCAATTTCTTTACAGATCTATCTACCAAGGTTTTCTGACATCTCTCCCATGTCCATCATCATTTTTAAACCTAGTTTTCATGTCATTCTCACCCTGACTAATCTCTATCTTCTTCACAGTGGTTGCCTGTAACTGTAAAACTCCTCCCATTCAACTCTTCATGCAAACTCACACTAAGTTCATCATATCTTTACTCCAAGTGGGGCTATACTCCGCACACCACTACAGCTATAGCTCACCATGTATTGTTTTTACATTCATATTCACATGTTTCTTTCACCACACATTTTGTGCTCCTCTCCATTAAAATGTAAATTTAATTCTACATTGAGCATGACAGAAATCTAAATAAGCTACAACTCATATACTGGTGTCATTATTTGTTGTTCAAAGAGAAGCACATTCCTGAGAAACAAACCTGTCCTTTCTCTCTGGTCTGATACAAAGAGAACCACTGGTCTGTGATGAGTCACCAACTTGATTGGTCCTGAGGCTGTGCCCAGACTTTGCTGATTTGCCTGCACCCAGAGCACAGCCCATTTCCCAGAGGGACTTCTTCATATTCAGGGAACACCCTGTTCTAGAAGCAGGCTCACACAGGTCACACACAGACATGACAGCTCTCACTCAGCTTCTGGGGTCACTGCTGCTCTGGATTAATCGGTAATGAAGACATCACTGAATATGTATTCATAAGAATGTGGTCAGTGCAGCCTGGTCTCCGCAACAGTTCTATTCTAGCAGGATTAATTGTAATGGAATTTATTTTTAATTTTAAAATCTTAGGTACCAGATGTGACATTGGGATGACCCAGACACCAGCCTCCCTGTCCGGATCTCTGGGAGAAAGTGTCACCATCACATGCCGGGCAAGCCAGGACATTGGCAAAAGTTTATTATGCTATCAGCAGAAAACCGGGAAACCCCCTAAGATTCTGATCTATACTGCATCCAACTTGGCAGATGGGATTTCATCAAGGTTCAGTGGCAGTGGATCAGGTACACAGTTTTTTCTCAAGATCAGCTGCCTGAAGCCTGAAGACACTGCAACCTATTACTGTGGTCAGGGTTACTGGTTATTCCCACAGAGGTTCAAACCATGATATAAACCACCCAGGGAAGCAGAAGTGAGAGACCACACTGCCCCAATTGCTCCTTCCAGGGTATCCAGCTGATAAGAATATTTCTCTTTGCATGATGTAAATTGTGCTTTCAATAAAATGGACTCTACATTCTTAAATTAAAAAAAAAAATCTGTTCCTCATATCAACTTCTATGTAACTTAAGTTTAATTAAGAGCGGTGCTTTCACAGGACAGAAGAGAGGCTCAGATCCTCTGGGATTAGTGGTGCAGACAGTTCCTAGCAGTCTGCCATGTGCTTGGAAACAAACTCTGCTTCTCTGCAAAAGCAGGCAGCACTCTTAATTGCTAAACCAGGCCAATGTGCCAATTTACATAGGGATCAGATAAAATTTTATGTCCTAAAAATCTGTCATTTTACCTAGACCTTGGATTTAAAATATTGTAATGTTTCTGTTGAGTCATCTAAAAATCTTGAGTAGCAGAGTTTTAGCCATAGCCAGGATTCATACAAGAGACCTCAGCATGCATGTGCTCTCTCTCTCTCTCTCTCTCTCTCTCTCTCTCTCTCTCTCTCTC
>NW_018392457.1:23925-31053 GCF_900095145.1 Mus pahari | reverse complement strand
AGAGAGAGAGAGAGAGAGAGAGAGAGAGAGAGAGAGAGAGAGAGAGAGAGAGAGAGAGATTCTTTCTTTAAACA
Source organism: Mus pahari (assembly GCF_900095145.1). Classification (NCBI taxonomy): domain Eukaryota; kingdom Metazoa; phylum Chordata; class Mammalia; order Rodentia; family Muridae; genus Mus; species Mus pahari. The sequence goes on along the minus strand of NW_018392457.1, from coordinate 30,979 downwards.
AGACATCAAGAACCTGAGAGCCACAGGAGCAAACACAACACAGGTAAAATGAGTGAGGGCATTGCTTAGAAGTAAACAAGAAACAGGACAGACCAAATTTTTCTGCTGCCTGAACTATGATAAAAATATAAAACAAAAACCCAGTTTGAGCTTGAGGAGGATGCACAGGAGTACTTTGTTACCAGTGAAATTGTACCATTAGATTGAGCAAGTGAGGTGCAGAGAAAAGGGGACATGGTCCTATATACTGTAGCTCTTAAATCTAAATGTATCTCTCTTTCCAGCTTATGAGCTTTGGACTTTTCTTTTGGAAAAGAATGATTATATAGATAGAGCTCTGCATTTACATCATTTCTAGCTCTTCCTCTTCCCAATCCAAAACTCCTATATACTAATTCCTCTCAAATTTATTAATCATTCTTTAGTTACTGTTACACACAGACACATGTATTTATACATAGCATCTGGTCAGTCAATTTAATATTATTCATATTTATATATGTATATTATTGACCACCTAGGTTTGAATAAAATAGTAAGGGCTTCCTTCTTGGAAAAGTTTTATTTTGTCTTTCTTTGCCAACATTAATTGCCTATAGCTCTTCAAATAGGAGTACAGACTTGTAAGATTTAGATCATCTACACTTTCCTGTCAACTGGTGTTTTCATTGTGAAGGTTTGTTTAGGCAAAGAAAAATAACAGTTAAAACAGGGTAGAGAATGGGGGTTTAAGCCTTAGGTGACCCAGTGCTGGCGCGGACTGGAAGGGACTTGTGCCCCTTGTCAGGCCGGTTCTCTGCTTCTCTAGTGCTGTCTCAGGTCCCACAGTGATTGGATCAGAACAGATGTAGTGTTCCACTCACCAGTGATCCTAAGATCACGTGGGCAGTGCTCTAGGGACCATTGGGGTGTCCACCGACTCCGTGTCTTAGATGACCCGGTGTTGGCGCTGAAAGGAAGGGACTTGTCAGAAAAACCCCATCTTTCCCTGTTACGAAAGATCTAGCCAATAATATATTGTAAAAAAATAAATAAATAAAGAGAAAATGTGAGTTTATTGTCATGTGTTAAAAAAAGAATAAAAAAGGCTAAATATTAGGGAATAGAAAGGACAGGTAATGGGAATGAGTTATGAAAAAATATGAAGTTAATTGTTTTCTATTTCTAATTTTTATAGTATTTTTTATTTTTGGTGGTAGAATAGTCTGTACAAATAAACTCAATACTAAAAGTATAAAGCTGACAACTGTCTGGATTTGGGCTTGTCCTGCCTTCCTGAGGAGCCTTCTGGGATCCCAACAGCATCCTGCTTCCCCTTAGAGGCCTTCGGGTGCCCAAGGAACAACCAATTTAGAGCCTTCTCCCCCAAATATCTTGCCAATTGGGTTCACCTAGGGCAAATCCATCAGAGAAGTGTAGTTTGCTTCACCCTGACCTCCACTGTCTAGCACACAAGTCTTCCTGCCTCCCTGGGGAGTCCTACTGGCACCAGTATCATCCAATCAAAACCAATGACAATGAGAAGACTAGAAGACAGCAGATCATAGTCAACAAGAAATAAGGCAATATGGTACCACCAGATCTCACCTTTTTTATTTATTTATTTATTTATTTATTTATTTATTTATTTATTTATTTTGGCTATAGTAAGCCCTCAATATCCTAAAACAGCTAAAACACAAAAAAGATGCCTTTAAATCTAATCTTCCAGCAATGATAGAGGACATTAAAAAGAAATACAGGAATGTGCAATTTAACATGTGAAGGAAATGAATAAAACATTTTAAGATCTAAAAACAGAAATAAAAGCAATAAAGAAAACATAATCATAGGCAATCCTAGAGATGTAAAAGCTAGGAGAGAGAGCAGAAACTACAGACACAAACAATACTAACAGAATATGAGAACTGAAATACAGAGTCTCAGCTGTAGAAGATCTGATAGAAGAAACTGATACACTGGTCAAAAGATGCAATATCTAAAATGTTCATAATACAAAATATGCAGGAAATTTAGGACACCATGAAAAGACAGAACCTAACAATAATAGGAATAGAAGAAGGAAAAAATTTTCCAAAATTTGTCCTGCCTACAAGAAGCGCAGAGGTAAGCATGGAGCACAGAGATTTCTATGATCAAGAACCAATCTCTGACACTATTAATGATACTTTGTTATGTGGGCACACAGGAGCCTAGTATAACTGTCCTTAGAGGCTCTACACAGCAGCTGACTAAAACAGATGCAGCAACACACAGGCAAACATTAGATGTAGGAGAGTTGGAGGAAAGATTGAGGAACCTTGAGGGGATAAGGACTCCACAAGAAGACCAACAGAATCAAATAACCTGGACCCTTGGACACTCCCAGAGACTGAACCACCAACCAAAGAGCATACAAGGGCTGGAACTAGGCTCTATGCATATATGCAGTAGATGTATAGCTTTGCCTTTACGTGGATCCCAAAAAAACTGGAGTGGGGGTTTACCCTGACTCTTTTGTCTGTCTATGGTTCTTGCTCCCATAACTGGGTTGTCTTGTCTGGCCTCAGAGGGAGAGGATGTATCTAGACCTGAAGTGACTTGAGGTGTCTGGGACAGTTCGTGACTTGGGGAGATGGGCATCTCCTTCTTAGAAATGACAAGAAGGTACTGGGCAAAGGGCCTTGTGAGGGGGATCCAGAAGAAGGATGTGCTGACACTAGGATGTAAAGTGAATAAATAAATTAGTATAAATTAAATAAATAGATAAAACCCAATGTGGAGCCCCACTGTTTCCTTTCCTAATATCTAGTCTAATTCTCGTAGTTTATTGAGATCAATAAACCTTCTATTTGACTAATTTTTGTGCAACTTTTATAATTTAGCTAAAATATTTATCTGAAAATTACTTTTTCTTGGGAAATTGTAGGTAAAGGAAAATATAAATTCATAACTGTTATGATAACTGTAGCTAAAGAAAATTATCTTTTCAACAGAAGTCTTTAATCTGGTGAGAATATTTGCTATCATATTATATCACAGTAAGATATTTTCCCATTAAAACAGTTATATTCTCATTTTATCCATTATCCAACTTCTCAAAAGATATCTGGATATTTAAGTCAATTGCTCATTTCCCATCTGCTCTATGACTTTACAAAGTTTCTCTTTTACTGATCAGAAACGTGGTGAGGTTATTTCAGAGTTTGCATATGCAGACTATAAATATTAGATATCCACCCCCCAAGAATCAATATTCATCACATTTCTTCATGGTGGTGACAGTTGACTTTTTTATTGCCAACACTCAGGAAATAATTTGGGTTTCCCAAGAACATCTAAAAACAACAGGGATAGATGGTTTATATCTTCTTGGCAGTGATCTGTAAGTGAAAAATAATGCTAGAGAATGTTTCAAATAATAACACTCATGACTGTTAAAACTTGCAATTAAATTTATAAGTGTATGAGAGAAAGATAGACATGGAAAAGTAGTGGTCATCTACTTCTACCAGAGATTCTAGCCACTCCCTCACTCATGAACCCATTATACACATAACCTGCCCCAAATCTACGTGGTTACCAAAATATATATGAGTTGATGGTACATATCATCTAAGGTGAGTGGAACATTTCAGTAATGTAGTTTCCTTTGGATAGTCCATAGTGCAACAATTTAATACACTAAGGGGTGAACAAACTTAAATTTGGATGAAAGCCTTTACTTGGGTTATTCATGGCTATTTACTAATAACAGGTAATATATATGTGCATCTGCACAGGCAAAATAGCCAAGAAAGACTACAAAGCACCACAGAATGTGAAAACTCAACATCAGGTGAGTTTTCTATCTATTGTGACTACCTGTGAACTTGATGGAATTATTATTATTAGTGTTCTGTGTGGCCTCTGACCTTGTCCATAGATGAATGCCTTTTTGTGCGTGCATGAACATTCCATGATGCTTCTTATTCATAATCTTATTTTTATTTTATTTTTAATATTTAAAACTTATAGTAGACATTACATAAATTTATTTTCATGAAAATATATATTAATACATCCCATACTCATCTCATCTTTAAAAATATCAATTCAGGGATGGCTTAAATGAGATTAGCTATAGGAATGTGAGTGAGGAGTTGTCTTGAGTAGTGACTGATGTAGGATGATGCCTGTGGACAGTGTCATCCTGGGGTGGGTAGTCCTGTACTATATCATATAGTTAGCTGAGAGTGAACCTGTGAGCAAGCTAGCAATCATCATTCATCTTCATTTCCTTTGAGCTTCTTTTGCTGTGTATTAGTTCCTGGCCTGACTTTCTCTCTATATTACCTCAAAGCCTAAACGTTTGGATTAGAAAGCCTTGTACTCTAGAGTAGAAGCAGGGAGTCCTGTTTTTCAGGTACCAGTCTTTATGATGACAACCCTCCCATCTCACTTCATAGCTCTTACTCTTCCCCCCATTTCCTTTAATAAAATGTGGAATTCCTTTTTGAATCACAGATGATGCTTATATTCAGACACCTCAGGCACAAATTCCTCTGTTCTTAGGAAATCATAGAAATCATTGTAATGTTTGAACAATTGTGCTGAAGAGGTTGTCACTTGTGTACATAGCAAGATTTCTCTAGACGTTTCAGTAAACTTTCCAATGAGCTTCAAACCCTGTGTGTAAGACAAAATTTAGAGCTAAGATGAAAGGATGGACCATCCAGAGACTACCCCAACTGGGGATCCATCCCATCGTCAGCCACCAAACCCAGATACTATTGCACATGCCAGCAAGATTCTGCTGAAGGGACCCTGATATAGCGGCCTCTTGTGAGGCTATGCCAGTGCCTGGAAAACACAGAAGTGGATGCTCACAGTCAGCTAATGGATGGAACACAGGGCCCCCAATGGAGGAGCTAGAGAAAGTACCCAAGGAGTTGAAGGGGTCTGCAACCCTATAGGTGGAACAACAATATGAACTAACCAGTTCATACTGAACCCCTGAGCTCGTGTCTCTAGCTGCATATGTAGCAGAAGATGGCCTAATAGGCCATCATTGGGAAGAGAGGCCCCTTGGTCTTGCAAACTTTATATGACCCAGCACAGGGGAATTCCAGGGCCAAGAAGTGGGAGTGGGTGGGTAGGGGAGGAGGGAAGGGGGAGGGTTTAGGGAACTTTCGGGATAGCATTTGAAATGTAAATAAAGAAAATGTCTAATAAAATTAAAAAAAAAAAAAAAAAAAAAAAGCACTTTCAGCATGTGGACCAGCTGAGGCAGCTTGGCCTCACATATCTTCTTGGGAACTTTTTGGGAAGATTTTTTTATTTTTTTGTTTTTGTTTGTTTGTTTGTTTGCTTTTTGTTTTGTTTTGTTTTTCTCTGCACCACTGTGGAAGTTAAACCTTCTTGTTGACAGATTAAAGTTGTAATATTTTCAGGTTCCAAACTCCTCATGGTGAGTGGATAATATATACCAGACACTGTCACTGAACCTAGGTGAGTCTGTTGATTGCAAAGTGTATGCTTTACAGAACAAGCGCTAAGAAGCTTGCCCTGGTTTCTGCTGATGCCAGTGTAATGACTTGTTAATGTCTTCACTTGCACTATAAGTTATTGTGACTTTCTCTTCTCGAAATACAGACAGGAACCCGGGTCATTTGAATGTCACAACCGGTCCCTGAGATTGAGAAATTAGAAACAAATTCCCACATAGTTAATAATATCATGACAGGATTTTCCAAGAGTAATCAGCTGCATGATTTTAGCCATATAATTTCAGAAAATAATCTATACTTCTTGCCTGGGTACCAGAATGTAAGAGGCCAGAGGGCAATGAATAAGAACTATCTTGTGCATGCTGTGTCTGTAATAGAACTGACTCTCACAAGATATGATCAGTATTTCAAGAAGTACTCAGAGAAGGGGTCTATCCTGTGATTACATGCAGATCAACAGGAGGATACAACTGCAAATATTCCTCCCAATTCCTTAATAAAAGCCCATCTCTCTAATGTTCCTTATTCTTAGCAGAGATATAAATTCTCTGACAAAAAATGGGCCTGCAAGTCTACATCAATGACTAACATCTAGACTTCATCATCAGGATCTTTCAATCTCTTTTGGGTTCACTATGTATTCCCCCGCTTCTGCTCTACAATCCCAGAAATTGTAACAATGTCCACAAGCTCCTTCCATTTGAAACAGGATATATTACTGAGGTTAGGGATGATTCATCATTACAGTAAACAGCCTTACTACACATCCTAATTGTGAAATTACAGTGTGAACATCATAGGCAGAATAGATTTTAAGGAAAGGAAGAATGTGTCACTCCTGAATTTTCTCATGTAATTAAGTGATTTGTTTCCTTCACTTATAATTGCTTTTTCCCCATTAATTATGTCATGGCTACCTAAAGTTATAATGGTCTGAAGCCTATGAACTACATTGCTACCTTGCGTTTATTAAAAATAGCCATGCAAGAGAATCCCTGATTGTCTCTAGTTATAGGGATTTCTATGGAATTTTAATATAAGCCATTCTCTACAGAAGTTAAGGACATTATTTGCAGAAATTGAGGAATCTCTTTATTGCATAGTCATCCACATTCTTGAATCTAGTACGATCCCTAAATCTGCATTTTATTTTATCATCAATTTCATACAGTGAGGAAACATAGCTCTCAATGACTGATTTTAGATTAATGTATAAAATGTATAGTTAATGCAAATTATATTTTAACCACAATGTAAAGATTTAATATGTTATACCAATAGCAAATTTTTTAAAAGTTAATTATCAAAATAGTTAACTATTTGTATTTTCCTGATCTACAGAAGGTTGTGAAGTTTCAACCTCACTGCAGACAGCAGATATCTTTTATTGTGGACATAACCTGTTCACAGGTGTACACACATTTTCCACACTTTAACAGCTGTGTTTGGACACTATCTTGTCAACGGGTCAATGGTTACATATTTCTTATGAACAAGAAGTAAAGTTTATGTGAATGATATATATATATATATATATATATATATATATATATATATATATATATATATATATATATATATATATA
>NW_018392457.1:1763-23775 GCF_900095145.1 Mus pahari | reverse complement strand
TCCCTTTCCCTTTCTCTTTTTCTTTTCTTCTTCTTCTTCTTCTTCTTCTTCTTCTTCTTCTTCTTCTTCTTCTTCTTCTTCTTCTTCTTCTTCTTCCTCCTCCTCCTCCTCCTCCTCCTCCTCCTCCTTCTTCTTCTGCTTCTTCTTTTCTTTCTTCTTCTTCTCTTTCTTCTTCTTCCTCTTCTCCATGTAACTCTTATTTTATGCAGACATCCCATGTATTATTAAATAGTTTCTCAGCTATATGTAGATGGGGTGTGGTCATTCATTAATTTATTTCAAAATAGTTGATCAACTATTTTCATAAATAGCTGCGGATGACTAAATCTGGTATTTTGATCACAGAATTAATATTAGACTTATTTAGATGTACACATTATACATAATACTATGTGGCAGAATCCAAGGCAACAGTGGCTTTTCCAAAGAAATAAGTGAAATATTTAGTTGTGTCTTTACATGGAATCTGACAATACTTTATCCAAAGGAGCTGATGGCATGGCTCTCATTCAGGTGCCATCCAAAAGGGGCAAGGGAGTAATGAACCTGTGGTATTAGAGTAGCTCGTAGAGAAAAGTGAACCAATTCATCATCAGCCTCTCACTGTGAGAGGGCACAATATAATGACTGTTGGTTCTGTAATTTGAATATTGCTTGGGATTTCTGAATTTGTTTGATAGGAATGTGAGACTGAGGCCTGCCTGCTGTCTACACTCTTCCAATGTACCAAGTTTTGAGAGTTTTGTATAGTTTTAGAATAAATGTTCTGTTTAGAATTCCTGCATAAAAACTTCATCACTGAAATAAAGTTTATTAAGAACTTGAAAATATTTTCACATCTAACATTTACTATTCTTTGTCTAAGATAAAAGCCAATTTCACTGAAGTAACATTTTTATTCAAGCCCAATAGTTGTATTTTATCATGAATATCATGAATGTGTTCACAATAGACAGTTCTATACCTTTTACCTTCACAGATAAATTTTTTGTTATGAGTTTCCAGTAGCATCACATAATTTAATTTATTTAAAAATCCAGTAGAAGAATGCGGAACTAAATACCCATGAAAGGAGTTACAGAGACAAAGTTTGGAGCTGAGACAGAATGAAGGACCACACAGAGATTAACCCAACCGGGATCCATACCATGATCAGTCACCAAATGCAAACACTATAGCATATGTCAGCAAGATTTTGTTGACATGACCCTGAAATAGCTGTCTCTTGTGAGGCTATGCCAGTGCCTGGCAAATACAGAAGTGGATGCTCACAGTCATCTATTGGATGGAACACAGGGCCCACAATGGAGGAGCTAGAGAAAGTACCCAAGGAGCTGAAGGGGTCTAAAACCCTATAGGTGGAACAACAATATGAACTAACCAGTATCCCCTGAGCTTGTGTCTCTAGCTGCATAGGTAGCAGAAGATGGCCTATTCGGCCATCATTGGGAGGAGTGGCCCTTGGTCTTGCAAAGATTATATGCCCCAGCACAGGGGAATTCCAGGGCCAGGAAACTGGAGTGGGTGGGTTGGGGAGCAGGGCGGAGGGAGGGTATAGGGGACTTTCGGGATAATATCTGAAATGTAAATGAAGAAAATATTTAATAAAAATTGTTTTTAAAAAATCCAGTAGAAATTAGATTTACTTATTCTTCTTTGTATAAAAAAATGAATTGAAGTTATTATTAGTTTGATTTTTTCTAACTCTTATTAAGATAGAGGGAAAGGATGCTTCAATAAAAAAATTCTATGCACACCAAACTAACTCAAATTTTAGAAATGGTAGCATCTGCAGTTGGTAGCACAGTGCTTTCATATTATTTTGAAGTCCTGGTCCTGTTTCTTCAATAACAACAAAATCAGGTCTTTAAAATAGCATACTTTTCTTATCAAAGTAAAAGTCATCATCACATATTGGAAATAGCATCCATGCTCATTTTTACATGCACATCATTACTTTTACAACTTACTCTTTTGTTATTTTCCATAGTTCATAATATATAACCTAGTGGGTTCTCCATGATGCCTCAGAAATTACCAAATCTATTAGAGATAGAATCCCCCAAAACTGACAAGTGCATTGGAGTGTTCTTTTTCAGTTTGTCTAGTCCTGTGAGGTATGACAGAATTATATTCACCTTAGTTAATGGTGATAAATCAGCATACTCATTACTTGTATGATGTTTCTTCAATAATTTGGGGACTTTTTTTTCCCTGTTTTTGATGTTATTGTTTTTTTATTGGATATTTTATATATTTACATTTCAAATGTCACCCCCTTTCCCAGTTTTCCCTCAAGAATCACACTATCCCATGCCCCCTTCCCTCCACCCCACCTACTCCCACCTCACCACCCTGGAATTCCCCTACACTGGGAAATCAAGGCTTCAGAGAACCAAGGGTCTTTCCCCCCACTGATGCTAGATAACACCATTCTCTGCTACATATGCAGCTGGAGCCATGAGTCTCTCCATTTGTATTTTTTGATTCATGGTTTAGTCTCTGGGCATTCTGGGGTGTGTGCATGAGGGGTGTCTTGTTGGTTGATATTGTTGTTTTTTCCTATGTGGTTGCAATCCCCTTCAGCTACTTTAGTCCTTTCTCTAACTCTTCCATTGGGGACCCTGTGATCAATTCAATGGTTGGCTGCAAGCATCTGCTTCTGTATATGTCACAGATAGATTATTGAGATGCAAATTTCTTCCTTGAATTCTAGAATATTTTGTGAAACAATAAGAGGAGCAGAGATTTAAAAAAATGTAACACAAAGAGGAAAGAGATGAACCAAAGAGTATTGGCAGATGATGCGTTTCTATACAAAGGAGGTTCTAAAGAGTTAAACTGAAAAATTGATATTCTGACAAAAACTTAGAGAAAAGTGGTTATGAAGTTCATTGTTCTCCCAGACAAAATATTGTGGGTGTTAAGTTCAATTGCAGGGGTCAAGCAGACTTTGTCAGACAGCTGAGTGTCTCAAACATGGCTGGAACTGTATGATACTGAGCTTACTTGTGTTCATCACAGGGTACTCTGGTCATTGGAACAATTTTCTCTGAGTCAGTTTTCAGGGCCAGAGCAGCAGTACCAGGCTCCATAGGCCTAGGTGGTTTTGTCCATGAAGTTTCTGGATACCTGAGAGGTAAGCTAGAGCAAAAAGAGTTTTGTTCAAGTCCAATGTCATCTCTCAGTGGAGCAGGTGAATATGTAATGGAATCTCTGCAGCTGTAAACCAGGGTGAGGATATAATTTGTCTTTTCTCAAACTGTCTTACCTTTATAGAGTTGTAGGAGAGTGGCTGTTACACCACAGGCTTCTTGTTCTGTCCAACAATGGGAGAGTATATTCTCCAACACTGTAACCACTATATGAGTATAGGTAACATCCTGATATGAGCAGGCTGCTGGCATATGGTGGTTTCTCTGAAAATTACAAAAAGATCTGGATATGACACAGCCATACCTCTCCTGAGACCATATTAAAGGATTTACTATCATACTGTGGATCTACACACATCCATGTTTATTTGCACTCTATTCTTGATATCTGTACTCAGTCTGTGCAGTTGATTCAGTCAAAACAGGCTAGAGAAACATAATCCCAACCTCAGAGCTAGGGAGGAATCTTATGGGTGGACCCATGGAGGAATGTATTCTGGGGGAGGTAAAACATACGCTAATGGGCACACAGCTGAACACAGCAGGCAGACAGTAGGAAGGAGGCTGAAAACAGCTTGGAGACAGCAGAGGGAGGGGGAGCTAGAGCAAGGAAAACCACAGAGGAATATTGAAGTATCTAGAAAGGAAAACCTTGATGCCTTCTTATAAACCTGTCTCCTGAAAGGAGTGCCCATTGACCCATGAGTTTATCATTTTATTGTTCTTATCTTTGTATCTAAAAACTAAGCTTCAATGTAACAAATCACATAAAAGAGCTTTCAATCAAGAAAGGTCATAATAATCCTGGTTTGGGAAAAACCTTAAGGGAAAAGCATGAACAGACAGCTAAGGAGTCCTCCTGGATTTTCGCTAAGCTAGATTTGTTTTTGCTCCCTCAGTTTGAGTCTTTAGAGTCCTTTCTTCTCTCTAAACCTGGTAACCATCTTTCCAACATCTTTACACACTCAAATGTCTGGGCATCATATGAGGAGTTCGGCCTACATTCCCTCCCCACTGATTAAGATCCATCTTCTGCCTTTATTAGGTCCATCTTCTATATCATCTACTGCTTAATTATTTGGAACATATCTCTTACATGAGCCCTGCTTCTTTATAGCTGTACTAAGAATCCTGAGAGTGATTTTTCTACACTCTTCTGGGATTTTCTAGTGCTTTGCTGAGAACTGCTATAGGTGAGATTCTTCAGAAGTAGCTCATGGCATGAGTGGCTTCACTGGTGTTTTCTCATATAACAGATCACCACAAAGATAAATAGCTGTGTCAGAGGTAAAGTTCAGATCACCTGATAACCTACTTAGGGTCCTTTACTTAGGCATAGGAAGCACACCTTCTCTGAATACACTTTCAGGAACTGTCTGTTCAGCCATAGTTACCTGCTTTTCTGATTGTCCATGCGTACTCTGTCTGTATTATCTCTATCATTGTCTTCCTTAGAACACCTTCAGTTCTTCTAGGGGCTCCTAAAAGCTATTTATGATTAAGAATCCCAAGACTGGATGGTAGGTATTTGTAACATAGCTCATAGGGTCACAGGAAGATGCAAAGGGCAAGCTCTTGTACACTTTCTTCTGATACTTGGCATCTCTTTGGTCTTAGGAAAGTCATGTGAATATCTACAGGTCACTACTTGATCACAGCTTAAAGTTCAGTAATATTAGGGTCACCTTCTTATTTCTCACCTAAGTCTGGATAAGAAAATGTTGAACCATTGAAAGTATAATTCCACCATTATCACCATAAGTAGTACTATGTGAGTTGAGCCCTGTGAGCCCTGCATGGGCCAGAATGTAAAGCATGACCTGCTTAAGAAATATGGGGAGGCCTGCTTTACTAGTATATGTGTTCTGGAAAGAGATCAGAAGACTATATTGTCTTGTCACAGGAAGGGATTTCCTAGGTCCAGGCAAAGTGATTTTAATTCATGCTCCAAAAATATCTCAATTCAAATATTAATATAGAGGATGTAACATACTATGAACTTTATAGAAGTCCACCAACATATGCTGACTTCAGCATCTTGCATACTCAAATGAGAATCTTTTAATTCCTTAGTTTTTTAATCAGAGAATCTTTCCAGAGCAAAGGCTCTTGCTTGTCTTTTATCATCTCAGTTTCACAAATCTAAATCCTTATTATTCTGAAGGACCTTAATGAATATCTTAAATGTAGACCAAACTATCGTTGGTCAGAGGAGAATCCACAAGCTCAGTATCCGGCACCATCTTCTTCCTCATCCATGCTCTTACTTAAGATCCAGAGCATTAGCAGCTTTAATGAGCTGTGAAGCACATCTTTTCCTCTAGGGAACCATATGCAAATCCTGAGTGGAGTGCAGCTGTAAATAGTGAAATTTTCTGACTTGGAGTAAAAGACTGTGAAATGAAATAGCAAAGGACAAAACCTATAAGTGTGCAATTGTGTCAATTTTCATTTGTGTTCACATTACAGGTAGAACTTCAGAATATACCTGACTCCCTTGATGCCCCCCCAATCCCCCTGTCAGCCTCTACCTCTTCCCTGCTACGTTAACCTCTTTCATAATTGTTTGAATTTTCTCTAACTTAAACTTTATATAAATTGGAGTATTGTTTAATTTCTACAGTGTTTCCTCACCAATTTCTGTGATACCGAAGAACTTTCTTTTCTTTAATTTTTTCTGTTTTTCTTTTCTTCTTCTTCTTCTTCTTCTTCTTCTTCTTCTTCTTCTTCTTCTTCTTCTTCTTCTTCTTCTTCTTCTTCTTCTTCTTCTTTCTTCCTCCACCACTCCTCCTCCTCCTCCATCTTTCTTTGTTGTGTTGTGTTTTGAGATAGATCTTCACTATATAGCCATTGGTGGACTGAAACATTTTTTAATGTAGACAATTAGTGTGTAGCTTTTCATCTACCCTGCTATAAGCTCGGGGTATGCTGTTATACTCACCCCCGACCCATGTTACCTTAGATCCACAGAAGAAACACACACACAGTTAAATTTAAACCTGCCTCATGGCTCAGTGTCTGGGCTCTTCTAAACCTCCCTCAGCTAGCATGCCCTTTCCTCTGTTCCTCACTCAACAATTTAAATCAGTCCTTAACATAGTTATGTTTCTAATCTCCCACCTGGGGAATCACCCAAGGTCTCACATGGCTGGTGATTCTGTCTGCCTTCGAAGCATGGCAAAATTCTTCCCTCTCTCTGTGTCTTTCTCCTCACCTGTGGAGACCTGGAAGTCGCAACTCTTCTGCCCAGCAATTAGCTACTGGTATCTTTATTGATTGATTAAACACCAGTTGACACCCAGGACCTTTAACATCTACACAGAGATTTCTGATCAAAGCATCAGAACCACCCCCTTCAGACAAGGTTGGTTTTGAACTCAGTGAGATCCCCCTGGTTTTGCAGTTGTTTTGGGTCTAAGGATTTGCACCACCATGCCTAGCCAAGAACTTATTTCTTTAATTTCTTCTTCTCCTTGTTTGTTACCCTGTTATTTTATGTTGTTGGAAGATTTCTCACCACAGAAATAAGTCCTTTTCTGAATTTTTATTTCAACTTTAAATAGATCATTCTACTGGATTCGAGTTAGCATTGATTTCAATAAAATATTAGTTAAATGGCTTAATATTATGTATAGTGAGACGGACTTTTTAGTTTGCTTTCAAGAATGTTCATTATTTGTGATCTTTAGGGTATATTAACAATAATGTGTTTAATTAGTAGTTTCACTGATTTTATTGTGAATGATTGCTTGATTTTCTGTGGCATACTTTACATATTTATACTCTCTCTCTCTCTCTCTCTCTCTCTCTCTGTATAAAAATTTTAATAGTCAAATTTAGGCTAATTATAACCTGAAAGATCTTTCTTCACTCTGAACATTAATTGTTTGCTCTAATTAAAAAAAAATCTAATTTTTTTCTCCCTCCCACAGTGCAGTTCCTAACAAGCTCTTCCTCTTTGAAAGACTCTAGCTTCATATAACTAAGATGCTGGCTCAAAATACATTGCAGCTGAAGCCATAAAGAGTCACATGCTTTGAAGAAACCCGAGTCTCAACTTCATGGGAAGAACTTGTAATTTTATGGTTTTTTTTCCATAACAAATGAAGGGCACCTTCATTTGTTTTCCTAGTATTTATCTCTAGATGATAAGTAGATCATATGGTTATTTTTTTATTTTATTTTTTTCCTTGTTCACAATCCTTTTCCTGTGAGTCACAAAACCATTGAAATATTTCTGTAGATACTACAGAAGCAAGCTTAGTTGTGTGTGTGTGTTTATGAATGTTATGTATAGAAGACTATGAAATATCTGTGAACCATAATTGAAACAATTGGTTTAGGATATATTGTATTTACCAGTGTTCTCAATGATTGAACAGTGGTCTCCATTTCCAGAATCTGAAAAAGCATGCAGATATTATGTCCCTTGTATATTACCAGTACTGCTGTTCTGTTTTCATCCCCACAACTCTTTCATCCCTGTCATCACAAAGCAAATGATTATTTATAATACAAAAATATCATGGTTTTGAAGACACTTGTATAAAATTAACTGTAGGTTGTCTAAGTGAACCATAGTTTTTGCTTATCCAGTCCTAGGATCTCAGTTCAGGGAAATATTGGTTATAGAAAGAATCATGATTTCACCTAATAAAGTGAGTATCATAGTACAAACTCAGAGGTTTCATCCTAATAAAATGTAGACTATAACACCAAAAGGATAATGCATGAAACATAACTTTATATCCTAAAATAAAGATGAGGACTACATATAATAATTAATTTGGGCTTTAAGAGATGATGTATGGCTTAGTGACAACTTTTTTGATGTATCATGTTTGTGTACATGTACCTGATTATGTTGCATTTATCTTTCTTGTTGCTATATCAAAATATCAAAGATTATATATTTTTATAAAGAAAATTTTTTCAGCCAAAGTTTTATATTCTGAAAGTCAAAAATTGTAGCTGCCATTCTTTCTCCCATGTTTGGAACTTACATTACTATATAACATTTTGATAGATTGCACCATGAGTCTCAGTAATTATGTCCTTGTAATTCTTTGTATTGGTCCACATTTCTATGTATGTGAATATTTAAGTTTTATCAAATTCAAAATGACTCCACAAAATTATATTTAACTATTCACCTATGAACTACTTATTATTGATAGACTTAAGAAGTGGAGTTGATTCTTTCAGCTGGGCACCAATTGGTAGCCCCAACAGAATTCAAAGTACAATTTCAATCTAATGGTCCAACAGTTAGCATCAGTTAAATAGTGTAGGTCACAAAGTCTAAACAAATGTGCTGATTCTTAGAAAGGAAGTTGAATGGGAGAGCATTCAAGGGAATGTTTAAATGACAATGGAATGGAAGATTTGGGAAATGAATAATTAGAGTTTATTATAAAAAAGTGGTATATGAAATTGTCAAGGAATTAGTGAAAGTTTTAAAATTAAAAGCAGACTTAAAGGTTAGTATTTGAATGGGTTGGACATTCTCATTACCACTTTTTTTTCACATATAGTTTCTTCAACCCATGTACATGTTTATAAAATAAGTATTCAGTATATGAAGCTATCAGTAAGTGTAATTTAAGATGAAATATACAGTAAAATGCCTTTATTTATGCAAGGGCAAGGATGGGTGGCCCAGGGAAAGTATTACTATTGAATTTTCCTTTTATCTATAGTAAAATATTATGTATCAAAGAGGAAATAAATCAAAACTACTTGAGTTTATCAGTATTGTACTCCATATATTTTTGATGCCAGAAAGGAATGAGCTGTCTTCAGATAGAACTTTCCTACTTTGGGAAAGAAGCCATTCTGAGTGACTTGGCTGAAGTAACCCTGTAGCTATGCATCACTCCGCCCATCTCCTGCTGATTTGCATGTGTCCAAAATTCAGTGTATCACTCTGAAGACTATTTAATAGGCTGATCATATCAAGTACAGAAGTCAGTTCCTACCAGGACACAGTTTAGACATGAGGTTCCAGGTTCAGGTCCTGGGGCTCCTTCTGCTCTGGATATCAGGTAAAAACAGGATATTATTGGGAATTCACCCATCAGAGGTTGTTTACTAACACCCGAACTTTTGGGGTAAGCAGATTACAATAATATTAATTGTTGGGATTAATTTTCAATTGTACAATTCCAGGTGCCCAGTGTGATGTCCAGATAACCCAGTCTCCATCTTATCTTGCTGCATCTCCTGGAGACACCATTACCATTAATTGCAGGGCAAGTAAAAGCATTAACAAATATTTAGCCTGGTATCAAGAGAAACCTGGGAAACCTAATAAGCTTCTTATCTACTCTGGATCCACTTTGCAATCTGGAATTCCATCAAGGTTCAGTGGCAGTGGATCTGGTACAGATTTCACTCTCACCATCAGTAGCCTGGAGCCTGAAGATTTTGCAGTGTATTACTGTCAACAGCATAATGAATACCCATACCACAGTGATACAAGTCATAACAAAAACCCCCAAGGTAAGCATAAACCAGATATTGGACTAGCCAGGTGCTCAGTCCATGTGTATGTCTTGTACAAATCTCTTTGTTTTCAAAGTGTGTTGGTTTGAATGAAAATGGGTTTCCCAGGCTCGTATGTTTGGACGTTTAGCATGGATTTGGAGAATGGAATTAGTTTTCTCTGCAAGAGCAGTACCTTCCCCCAACTGCTGAGACATCCCTCCAGCTCTGCAATGATAATATAGGATTTGGGTAATAGACGTTTTATGAGAAGATGGATCTTATACTATAGCATGGGGCTTGAGGGATTTACAACTATGAAAGGGAGGTTCCAGATAGTAGAGAATATGTGCTGTAATAATGATTAAGATGGAGATGGACAAGGGTGGTATAAGTTATGCCTAGAAACTGAGATGACTTCCATTTCTCTTGAATTGTTTTAAAGGTAATTTTAGTGGGTAAAGAATTTTATGAAAAATAAACCTCTCATTTGAAGTCTGTATCAAAAATGAAATCACAAATATCATTAATGAAGTTTGTCTACATCTTTGAACTTCTCTATTGTTATTAGAGCCTCAAGTGGTGATGCTGTTCTGACTCAAACTCCACTCTCTCTGCCTGTCAGTCTTGGAGATCAAGCCCAATTTCCTGCAGGTCTAGTCAGAGCATTGTACACAGTAATGGAAACACCTTTTTGGAGTGGTACCTGCAGAAGCCAGACAAGTCTCCACAGTTCCTGATCTATTTGGTTTCCAAGCGATTTTCTGAGGTCCCTGACAGATTCAGTGGCTGTGGGTCTGTCACAGACTTCACATTGAAGATTAGCAGGGTGGAACCTGAGGATATAGGAGTTTATTACTGCTTCCACCATTCGTATTATCCTGCCACAGTGATGCAGACCTTATAAAAAACATCATGCTTGAGGTGGTCTAGCTGTCAAATGTGTTGCTGCTTTGTGTGAGATACATAGAGATGCTAAGGGACTTCAGATTAGTGGCTGCAGCTGAGGGCCTTCGAGCATGAGTCCCTTGGCTACACCTCACTGGCCATGCATTGCGAGCCTCACAGCTGCAATAACATTAATACTGCATCTGCCTCAGGAGAATGGTAAACAGGTACCTGCTGAAGAACCAGGATTGAAGGGGATAAAGCTCAGTGAAAACATTTCCTCATTAAACAGCCCTTGTCTACCTTAATTATTGAACAAAGTGGTTAGAAATTTGAGATATATTCAATTGTTTAATATATAATAATTGTTTTGAGATATATTCAATTGTCACTTTTATTATATACTTACTTCATTTGTCACAATTTATGCCTTTGTCTTAAATTCCATTTTATAAGTATATATATATATATATATATATATATATATATATATATATATATATATATATATCATATCCTACTTCATTTTGGTCTTCTATTTGTGTAAAGTGTGTCCATTAACTCTCTAACTTTCAGGCAATGTTTTTACTCATAAAGTTTCTTTACTAAGGAGAAATGATTCTTTTTTTCTGCAAAAAGCTTTGCTACCTATTTTGACTACAAGTTTTATCCCAATTATATGTACAATTATTGATGAGAAAGTTATATTCATTTTAGTATTTTCTGTTCATTTTCAATATTTCCTTCCTATGTTCATAATTTTGGGGGATTTTCTGTTTTTTACTTATTAAAAAATTTTATTTTTCCTCCTGCTATTTTCTGAATTTTAGAAAATTTAATAATAACATAGATTCAGGCTAAAATACCTTTCTCGTGTTTTGAGAAAATCGTTCTGAAGTGTCCTGGAATTTATTTTTTGTTTCCCAACAATTCCCCTCCATCTCTAATGCTTTTTAAATTTCCCCTCTCTCTTTCTCTTCCTTCTCCCCAATCTCCTCTGCCTCCTCCTCCTTCTCCTCTCTCTCCTCTTCCTCCTTTTCTTCTGCCTCCTCCTAATTCTTCTTTGAGTAAGTTAGTACATTGATGTTTGCTTACATGAAGATGAAGTGAGGATTATTTTCTGAAACACAGCAATTTATCAATATGTACAAGGCTGTAGAGTGGCACATATTTTCCCAGCAAACATTAAGTGCTAATAACCTGTCTGTGAGGAATGGAGAGTCATTATGCCCTCCCCCTTGCATAAGCATGGAGAGATGAAACTTATCATGTGCAGATCTTATGCAGATAGTCACAGCAATGGGTTCATAAGCATATAAGTGATCATGTCCAGAATTTACTGCTTCACAGAATTCCTTGCTATCTTCTAGTTATTATGTTCTTTTTATATCTAGTTGTGAGATGTTACTTGAGTCTGAAATGGATGATATTCACGAGGGTATCATGTTGAGAATAACTCTGAGCCTCCCACAGTTATCCTTGGCTCTTTGAGTGCTATAGGCCTTTACATTAAGTACTACCCAATACAAATATTAGTTTGTCTAATTAAGATTATAGCTGTATCCATAATCTACAGGTAAAAATATAGCTACATGGGAGCCATTTGAATGCATGTCTATTCAGCAAAACATCCATTATAAGGTACCTCTTAAGTTCCATTTAACCAGCTTTGAAATTCATATCACTAGTTCTCTGCTAGAGAAGGGTCACATATCTAATTAGAAATCTCTAGGTTAGCCCTATACTTGCAAATAATGTATCAATTAATATCCTGCCAAGCAGGTGGCTATTATTGTAAGATATAAATTCAAATGATTGAGCAAGACTTTCCATTCATTTCTTGCTCCATCAGTAGTTTACAGAGCATTTCCCAGAATTATGAATACAAGTCATGCAGGAGAAGATATTCAGCTGAATTCCAACATCATTACTTTATGTTCTGCAATTAAAATGCATAGTGCCTTTAAAATTGAATTTATGACTTACTTCTCCTTGGCAAGCAAAAAATCATGATACTAGGATATTCATTTAATAACTTCTGGCGTGTAGGTGAGCATAATTCACCATGAAGTGTGCTTCACTTGTCAGTTTTATATCTGTTAGCATCTTGCCAAACAGATACCCGTTATTGTAGGATGTACTGCCCAATGTCTGAGCAAACATTTTTATATATTTCCTATTCCACCAGTAGATTACAGAGCACCTTTCAGAACTATGAATACAAGTCATTCTGCTTTTGAAATTGAGTTAAAAATAATATGTTCTATGAATTTTTGTTATACAAATTTAGTTTGGGTGATTGATCAACATCATTTCTTCTCCCCTATTTTCTATCGTGCGCATACAAAACTTCTTGTCTGTCTTCACATCACACATATTCTCCTATCTCCTCTCACATATTGTATGTATGTTGGGGGCCCCATATCAACTGGTGTATGCTGTCTGTTTGGTGGTCCAGTGTTTGAGAGATCCCCGAGGTCTGGATTATTTGAGACTGCTGGTCCTCCTACAGGATCACCCTTCTCTTCATCTTTCAGCCTTCCCTGATTCAACAATAGGTTTCAGCTGTTTCTTTCCATTAGTTGGGTGAAAATACTTGCATTTGACTCTTTCAGCAGCTTGTTGGGCCTTTCCCATGCAGTCATGATAAGTCCCTTTTTGTGAGTGCCCCATAGCCTCATTAATAGTGTCAGGCCTTGGGACCTCCCCTTGAGCTGGATCCCACTTTGGGCCAGTAGCTTGACCTTCTTTTCCTCAGGCTTCTTTCCATTTCCAATCCTGTAATTCTTTCAGAGAGGAACAGTTATGACTCAGAGATGTGACTGTGGTGTGTCAACCCCATCCTTCACTTGATGCCCTGTCTTCCTGCTGGAGGTGGACTCTATAAGTTCCCTCTTCCTACTGTTGGGTGATCCATCTAAGGACCCTCCCTTTGAGTCCTGGGAGTCTCTTACCTCCCAGGTTTCTGGTGCATTCTGGGGAGTCCCCCCAACATCTTATTTCCTGAGGTTGCCTGTTTACATTTTTTCTGCTGGCCCTCAGGGCTTCAGTCCTTTTTCCTCACCCAATACCAGATCAGATTTCCCTCTCCCCCTCACTCCCCACTCCCGACCCTGTCCACTTTCCCTCCCAGTTCCTTCCCTCCTTCCTTATGTATGATTCTGATTCCCATGTGGAATCATTGTGTTTAGTTATTTTTTCTTGCTGTGATAAAACACCATGGCCAAGATAATTTATAAAAGATAGCCTTTAATTGAGTATATGACATCTGTGGCCCAGGGTGTGGGATGTGAAAGGAAAACAGGGATATATGAGGACTCACATTGGTATCTACAAACAGGAAGCAAAGAGGGCACAGGGGATGGAAGTAGACTTTGAAAACCCAAAGCTCATTCAGATGCTATACATCTTCCAAATAGGCCACACTCTATAGACCCTTCCAAACAGTTAAACCTAGGAGAATCAAATATTAAATGTATGAGTCCACTGGGGCATCTTATTCACACTACCACACCTGTATTGTAAGAAAATTAGAAAGGAAAATGTATATGATTAAGGATACATCTGGATTTGACCTCTATTTCAAAACAGAAAATTCAAATTTTATAATTTCAGATTGAATCCTTTACAAAAACCTTGTACATATAACTAGAATAGGGGATGTAGGAGGGGAGGGGCTGTAGAAGACATGAATAATTTAGAATGCCATTTAAGCTGCATAAACATTATCAATTATAGTATATCAAATGTGTAGATTATTCTATGAAAGGTAAGATAATTAAAAAAATCACTTGGGAGTTTAATATGTAGGAATTATAATAAATGTTATTCCTTGAGTTCTGTTTGACCAGAGTCTATCTATAAAGACCAGAGTATTCTTATCAGTTTTGCATAAATATAGAAAGCAAAGGTTATTGCTGCTTGCTAAATCCTTCCTCAGGTTTATAGTTAGTACAAATAAATTACTGCTTAAATTCACTAAAAACTTCACAATGGAGAAAAGCAATCAGTAGTCTTATACAACTGTAACATCAAGAAAGAGAGGAGAAAAGTTTTAAAGGTTCACTAGATAATGGTAGCCTTTAGGCAGAGACGGGGGGAGGGGAGTGGAGCAACAGAGAGAGCAGAAAGGGAGGAAGGAAAGGGTGAGGAGAAGGTGGTGGAGTATCTTGGAGAAATAAAGAAAATGAGTGGATGTAGCATGATCAAGATAACTTGTACGCAATTTTCTAAAAGCTATTAGAATATTAGTTAAAAGTGGTGAAATATTAGTTAAAAGTACACATTAAGTTTTTTTTTTTTCTTGTGTATTAAGAAAATGAGAATAACAGTACAAGCCAAAGGCATTCTGGAAGAATAATGATAGGGTAGAACAGAGGAGTATCTACATCAAATCCACATAAAACCTATATGTGAAAAACTCCTTCAATTTGAATGATGTTGGATCTGTGGTTGGCATACTTACTGATGGAGCATATTAGTGACTTAGTCTCTCACTGTGATAAGAACAGGTAAGGTGCCAGTAGATGATGGGAAACACAGCAGCATTAGCTGAAAATTCTGCAGCCATTTGTTTGTATGTTTGTTTTGTGACCTACTGAGTTAAACTAGAATATCTCTTTGATCATGGGTTTATTTTATACTTATCTGTTAGGTCATAGTGGGCTCACTGTTGCATGCACAACTAAACCTAATAACTTACCCTCTACAAGTATATTTTAGTATTCAAAATTTCCTGTTGCTACTTTCTCTTGTACTGAACAGGGTGATGTTCTTTCCCATGTCCCATCACCAGTGTAATGCCCTGGTTTTCAAATTATACGGTTACATGGATTTGCTTCTGAACTTAGTTATGTGGCATGTTCCAAACTCAGCATTTAAAGATTTCTTGTGGCATATGTCTTAGTTAGGGTGACTATTTCTGTGATGAAACACCATGGCCATGAGCAAGTTAGGGAGAAAAGGGCTAATTTGGCTTATACTTCTACATCTACATCACTGTTTATCATTTGAGAAAGTTAGGACAGATATTCAACCAGGGCAAAAACCTGGAGTCAGGAGCTGTTGGAGAGGTCATGGATATGGGCTAATTATAGTCTTTGATGCTCCTGACTTGCTCAGCATGAGTTTATGTAGAACCTAGGACTACCAGCCTAGAACCAGTATAATGGACATTTCAGTGGAATAGGCCCTCCCTCATAAGAGACCACCTTCAGTAGATTGGCAGGGCCCACAGAGGAAGGATGTGGTCACCAACTCACCTTTAAAAATCTTGACCCAAATTGTTCCTGTTTAAAAGAAATGCAGGGATAAAAATGTGGCAGAGACTGAAAGAAAGGACATCCAATGACTGGCCCAAATACGAACCTATTCCTTGGGTGGGCACCAAACCCTGACACTATTACTGCTTCTACATTGTTCTAGCAGACAGGAGCCCACATAGCTGTCCTCTGAGAGGCTCTACTAGCAACTGACTGAGACAGATGCAGAAATTTATAGCCAAAAACCCTTGAACTGAGGTCAGGAACTTTTACTGAAGAGTTAGAAGGATTGAAGGAGCCGAAGGGGATGGCAACCTCATAGGAAGGCCAACAGTGTTAACTAACCTTAACCTCCGGGAACTCCCAGACTAAGCCACCAACCACAGAACATACAAGGGGTAGTCTATGTCCCCAGCATATATGTAACAGAGGACTGCTTTGTCTGACCTCAGTGGGAGAGGATGTACCAAATCCTATAGAGACTTAATGCCCTAGGGAAGGGGTATGCAACCAGAAAGAGTGAGAGTAACCTTTCAGAAGTAAAAGGGTAAAGGGTTAGTGTAAAAAATTCTGGGAGGGGAGACCAGGAGGGGGGCAACATGTAAATATATTAAATAAAAAATAATTAATTAAAAATGATTTAACTATTAAAAAATCACTAATTAAGAAAAATATTCTATAGACTGGCCTGCAGCCCAATATTATAAAGGCATTTTCCAATTGAGGTTCCCTATTTTCATATGATTTTAACTTCGACAATTGAAGGGGGGGAGTAAAATTAGAAGAGATAGTGTGGGAACTTGCAGATTTGTTGATCAGAGTGATTTTCTAAATGGACCTATTCTACACAATGCCAGTACTTCTAAGGAAGAACAGGTTGAGTAAGAAAAATCAGGATGGTTAATGGTCAGTCACAAGTTTAGGAGACACCCATTTTGGATTTCTATAATCTTCTAAGAGAAGAAGCTGTGTGAGGAATTTTCAAAGGCAGAGAATACATAATTTTCTTGTAGTGCATGGGAGAAAAAGAATCTTGGTAAAGATAAGAAAAGTTTTCCTTATGTGAGGGTAACAATTTATGATGTTCAGTATCTTGATTGTTCATTACAGGTCATTACACTGTTTATTAAAGGGCATGTTATACTTCCTTATTTAAAAATGTGTCTATACTGATATCCCTTTGTTCTTGTCTGTGTGTCTAATTCTCTGTAAAAGTTATGTATCTGCTCATCATTTCTCCCAATGGCTTGTCATATATAAGCTCCAGAAGGAAAACACTTTTGTTGCAAATAAAATTTCTTGCAGTTTCTAAAGAACTAGCCATCCAACCATCCATCTTACATTCAAGTGATGAGTTTATCCATGCAGTGAGTAAAAGAACAATCTACTCAGTGGACACTAGTTTACTTACATCTAGTACTCCCCAGGGGAAACTCTTTCTCAGCAGTAATTCTGTGTCTCCTATGTCTAATCAGGGAAGTAGAAGTTGGAGGCTGTGCTGACCTGGCTGTTGACTGCTTCCCCTTGTTTACCAACATTCTTAGGCAACTTACTTGTCTTTTTCCAGTCCTTTGTAAGAATTCAGTGTGACTTAACCACAAGATGAGAAATGATCTGCCTAACCTTGTAGTCCCTTTATAGATCTGGAAAGTTCAAGGGAGACAAATGATAATGCTTCAAGCTCTCTGGAGCACATAGAAGAGAGTCTCAATACTTGCATGATATGATTCAGCAAATATGAGGATAGATGGTGAAAATATTGTCATTTATCTTCAAATTTTATAGAGGCCTTTTATTAAGCAACTCCACAAGAAACTAGAGACTAATTCCTACCCACTATGTTTTATCTGTGCTCTGAATTTAGGTGTCTCTGTTAAGTGATTACAGCAAAATGATGTGCTGCATCACTAAGTATTCAGATTCAACAAAATCAACACAGAATGAAATTTCTAAAATGAATTACTTTGCCACATTATTAAACACCTTGAATATTTGTTCGCACACATGGAGTCTAGACCACATTGGGAGTCAAATGATATTTTCACAAGAGTTGTCTAAGAGCATCTTCATATCATATATTTACCCTATAATTCATAACACTAGCAAAATTATAGTTATGATGTAGCAACAAAAATAACTTTATGGTTGGGTATCATCACAACATGAGGAACTGTATTTAAGGGTTCCAACACTAGGAAGGTTGAGAACCACTGACACATATGGTTTATTAATAGACAGTAAAACTTTCATATCTCCATTTCTCTCTGAAAATGAATGTCAAAAACAGGGTTGGCTTTGCTGAGTTGCATCTTCAAGAGTGTAACTGCCAGAAAAGAGAGCCATACTACTTTTTTACTGGTGTTTTCATTTCGTGTTTGTTATTTGTATCAGCAATATAATAAAGATTCCTCACATGGGGTCCTTTAATACACAAAATAAAACTCAGATGGTAAGAAAAATGCATAAGAAATGAAAACAGAAACTTCCTCTTGGATCCATGAAATCATCAGATATACTAGAACAAGAAAAATGTATGACACCCTCACCTGGAGTCTGCAAAAGGTTGGACATCTAACACTGTAAAGATGACAGAACCCAATAACCTCTCATCTGGTATGATACAATCTGTTGTGATACCAAATGGTCATACCATTTTGTGTGTATCTCAGGGAACTAACAGATAATTAAACCACATTTCTTTTCTCTTCTTTTCTTTTCTTTTATATTCTTTTCTCTTTATTTGCATATACAGAGTTTTGCTACATTACAACATAGATGAACTGAAAAAGAAATTTAAAAAATTTTAAAATTGAGGAAAAATAACTTATGGAAGGGCAGAGTGGGAGGGTATTGGAGAGAGACTGACAAGTAAAACAAAATGAAACATCAGATAGGAAGATGTTATGCTGAGTAACATTAGCAAATCCGGAGAGTATTAAAATGGTAGTGTAGGTTATTTGGTGTAATCCTGATATGCCTATGGCAGGAAGATTATGTATGTCTTCATTCACTCAGATCCAGACATTCACAATGAAGTCCATCTGCTTCCTTCTATAGGAAACGCAGTTTCTTTCTACAAACATAGGAGACACTTTATGTCAATTCATTCTTAAGCATGCACTTCAAACTCCTCTTGCTACTTTTCACATAGCTGTCCCTACCATGGGTTTTGTATATTGCTCCCTAGAATGGGCCTCTTCTTGCAAGTCCAAGTTAAAAGTTAGTCTCTCTATCTGCCATACTACAGTGAATTTTTCAAATCAAGTTCTCAGAATGAGGTTCCCTGCTACATCCACTCCAGTAGTGACATGCATTACAGGGCTGAAAGCCTGGAAGCAGTCCTGAGGCAGGGAGTTTAAAGGAAACTTTACCTCCTGGAGTCTTAGCATTCCCATAGCCTGTATACTCAAAACCTTTCCCTGCTTTAGTCTGGTGTATGAATCCATGTGCTATCTTTCAGTATTGGTTTATTATAAGTGCCCTCAAGGATTGATTTTGACATATAGCTAAACCTCCACCAGTGTTCCAATGGTTTCTAGAAAATCCTTGAAGCCAACCCTGAGCTATTCAGTAAGAATGTTACCTATTCAGTAACATTCAAATTCACTTCTAGTAGAGAAAGTGAAACTAACTAGGCATTCCAATTTACTCTAACAGAGCTACAAAAGCTCAGGGCTAGTCTGCATAGTAATTACTTAGGATAATAGCAGAGTCACACCCAAACACAGGAATACACAATGGCCTAGCAAATAGTGGGTTGTTGCATGAAAGGGTTAGTAGAAGGGATTTCTCCTGGTGCAGTTTTTTTTTTTTTTTCCACTAGGCCCAGAGGAATAGCATAATCAGGTATTTACTAAAGAACCCCTGGTGATAGGTTTAACAATAGACTAGCATTGCATAAGAGCATTCACCTGGCTCCTGTGTTTAGCTTAACTTTGTAATTAAGGCTTGTTTCTATTCTCAGTGGTAAAAAAGGCCTGGCTCCCCCCATCTTTTTATGTATGCATTCTTTTTGTTTTGTGTCAGTGTAACTTGGTGGATGTGTTCACATGGCTTTCTTGTTTTTTTTTTTTTTTTTTTCTGTATTAAAAGTCTGGTGTTCCTTTGGACAAAGACATTCAGAGTCAGCTCTTCCTTGTGTCTGTTTGTCAATTCGCAACGACCCTTGCTTACCTGCAACCAGAAACCTGATCGTTCCCTACAGGTCTCTACCCAATAAAGGTTCGTCTATAGCAGTTTCCTGCTCAGCTCCTGGAGTTGCTTGTTCTCTGGATCCCTAGGAAGGAAAGAAATGAAAATAAAAGAGGAGGCTGTGGAAGGATAGGGATTTCTGGCACCCTGTTGATGCATATGCAAGTTCTATCTATATATGAGATTGTCAGTCTTGTTTTCCTGAAATTGTCTTGTGAGGTTTAGAGGGTGAAGTGGGGTAAATCTGTGCACTTGTGGTAATTCTGACAAGTACCAAATGGACAGTCCAAGTGACTTCTAAAGAGCCTCCATGCTTTGTTTATGTAGGTCTTTTATTTTGAACGTTTTTTAGAATATGAATGAAAGTCAAAAACAATATATGTAAAATATGAATAAAGGAAGAAAAATCACTTTAAAGTTACGATTGTACACACCTTTTTTTATTTCTTAAGCTACTGGAGATATTGCTGCATTCTCCAAATCTTTCCTTTCTGGAAAGCCAGCTTCCAGCTCCTGAAGGTTTCATAAGGGTCTGCTATATAGCAATGGCAATGTTTGCATGCAATGGTTCCTTCTGATTCCAGGAGAGTCTCCAGAGTTTTTGATCAATCAGGTATCTGTACTAGGACAAGGCCTTGTACACCTAGTGCCCCTATCACTGATCCAGAATTCCACATTAATATACTTATTTTCTGTGCTGAAAAAAAAAATGTTTTCATCACTACATTCACCTCTAGGTGAACCTCCTTACTGTGTGTATGACTCCTTTCATATAGTTGCACATGTCTAAAAATTAGACAATTTTCCCTACGGTGATCCATGCATAAAAATATGAAATCACAACTGAGTTGTAGTATTGCCTGGAAGATTGATGGTGCTTCAGATCAAATACTAAGATTGAAGCACCCTATACTGTTCCTGGGGCTACTGATATTCTGGAGTACTGATAACAACAGGTGTGATTAATAAGGAGAACTCAGGAGAGACAATTATTTATTATTATTATTATTATTATTATTATTATTATTATTAATTGTTGTTGTTGTTCTTGTTAATATTATTGTATTATATCCCAACCTCTGTTTAATCTCCTTTCCATTCCCCAAGTCCCCCTCCAACAACTCTCCTTATCCCCATAAGTAACCCTGCTGCCTTGTGCCTACTTTCCCCCTTGAGGTAGTCAGTCCTGTTGTTCACATGGCTGGACTGTAGGAAGGGCAGTTTACTGGGTTGTAGATGTTTGCAATGCATGCTTTTGCTTGGCAATGCTTGCAAGGGTGAAGAACACACCCAGAAACAGCTTAGGAGAACTGTCTTAGTTTATTAGGTAAAAAAGGGTAACAGAATTCCAGAAAGACCTCAAGAACCCACTGCCTCCCAGCATCAGCATGGCTGACAGAAGGGAGGAGATGAAGCTGCAGGTAGCACTTAGAGAAGAAGGAATAAGACAAGTTAGCAGAAGATCTGATCAATGAATTCAGAGTGATGGAAAAATAATTGATAAGAGACCACAAAGGTGGGCACCCAGTGAAAGATTTGAAAAGCCAGTTGAAGAAAAAAGTGAAGTAGGTGAAATTTTAGTTGATAGACTGATCATTGAACAGCTTGAGGACAAGTTGGTTTTGGAAGGGGTTGAGGAGGCCATGGGACCATGGCTCTAACTGCACATGTAGCAGAGGAAGGCCTTGTTGGAGGAGAGGCCCTTGTTCCTGTGAAGATTCGATACCCCAGTAAGGGAATACCAGAGTGGGTGGGTTGGTGAGCAGGGTGAGTGGGAATGGGATAGGAGGATTTTTGAGGGAAAACAAGGAAAGGGAATAACATTTGAAGTGTAAATAAAGAAAATATCAGATAGAAAAATCATTAAAAAAAATATCACAGCCTATGCCCCAAAGCTCCACCATCCCAGGCTATCGGTATAGCAGAAACTGAACATGGGAAAATGGCCTTTGAGCTATGATAGTTCTATAATGGGAAGCATCACAGTTCAGTATTTCTGTTTTTTTTTTGTTTGTTTTTTTTTTTTGTTTTTTT
>NW_018392457.1:0-1103 GCF_900095145.1 Mus pahari | reverse complement strand
GGAAGGCCTGGGCCAGGTAGTGGGAGTGGGTGGGTAGGGGAACGGGGGCAGGGGGTATAGGGAACTTTCGGGATAGCATTTAAAATGTAAATAAAGAAAATAAAGAAAATAAAATTAAAAAAAAAATCCAGGTAAAGGCCTCTCAAAATCTTCCTCTATTTTCAATGAACATGATCAGGAATTGAGAGGCCTGGGCTACCAGAAGCATGCCTTTAATATGCTTATTAGTGATGGCTTGGGATACCACAGAAATGTGCCAGATATCAGGAATGCAGAGTGTTGAGGGAAGTCCTACCCTACTGAACTGCCAAATGCTAGCATTATCTATTTCTACAATGGAGCCTTTTCTGCCTTGTTGCAGACTGTGCACAGTATTGTGGACTACACACCATCCTCATGAGATCATCCTTGTGGATGGCAAAAGTGACTTTGATGATTTAAAAGGAAAACTAGATGAGTACATCCAAAGGTACCTGCCTGCAAAATTCAAGGTCATAAGAAATATGAAGTGTATCTTTGCTCTGGTACACTGCTGGGAGAGGGTGACCTGCAGAAGCAACACAGCTGCTGGGACAGAATCCATTTCTGGCTCCAGACATCCAGCACCTTTCCTGCCAGAGGAGAGGTGTCTGCCCAGGAGGGGTCTGAAGGCTTGAGCTGGCATCCAGCAACTTTCCTGCCCGAGGAGGGGTGTCCGCCTGGGAGGGGTTTCAAGGCCTGAGCTGGTAGGAGAGCCATCTTTGCTCCCATGCATTGCATGGAAAAGGACTGCCTGCAGAAGTGACACAGCTGCTGGGACAGACTCTGTTTCTGGCTCCAGACATCCAGCACCTTCCCTGCCAGAGGAGAGGTGTCTGCCCGTG
Organism: Mus pahari; assembly: GCF_900095145.1. Lineage (NCBI taxonomy): Eukaryota > Metazoa > Chordata > Mammalia > Rodentia > Muridae > Mus > Mus pahari. The sequence goes on along the minus strand of NW_018392457.1, from coordinate 240 downwards.
AGGGCTCTCACTGCCTGAGCTGGTTGGGGAGCTATCTTCGCTCTGGATTGCCTAGGCTCCAGTCTGCACTGGTGAGAGTGTGAACCACAGAAGCTACACAGCTTTGGGACAGACAGAAGCAACCTAGCTTCTGGGACAGACCCTGTTTCAGGCTCCAGAAATTTGGGCATCTTCCTCTCCAGAGGAAAGGTGGTCACCTGTGAGGGCTCTGTCTGCCAGAGCAGGTGAGAGAGTCATATT
>NW_018392456.1:86907-92816 GCF_900095145.1 Mus pahari | reverse complement strand
AATCCAGTGCCCTCTCCTGGCCTCCATAGGTATTGCACACATATGTGCTTATACTCACACAGAAAACTACACATGAAAAATAGCTTTTTAATAGAAGTTTACATATCCTTCCAGCACTCTGGGCTTGCATTGGATGTGTAGTACTGAGCTCAATCCATCTCCAGAATGTCNTTTTGGACATTCTGGTCCTTTCGAGTCTCATCGNATCCTTCTGTAACTGTCTGGTTCTTCTGTGTCNCTGCACGCCACCATGACTTTGGCTCTTGCTTTCTGCAGCTCCACTGGCCAAGCCCACCCTCACAGTCAATCAGAACATTGTCACAGAGCAGAGGGAAATGGCAGTTTTCTATTGTAACATTAATGCGGATAACATCACCATCCACTGGGTCTCCAACAACTCTCTGCTTGTGTTGAATGAGCGCATGAAGCTGTCTGCAGATAACAAGACCCTCACCNTCCTCATTGTCCAGCGGGAGGACTCAGGGTCCTACCTGTGTGAAGTGCAACATGGCTTTGAGGTTCAGAGAAGTAACACTGCCTCACTGAAGGTGAACTGTGAGTCTCCCAGGTTCCTCTACCTGTTGTGGACACCCGCTTCCCTGGCACTGCACTGTCTCAGGCTGTAAAATGCCGGCCCAGGGAGGATTTGCAGAATGAAAGTGAAGTTGAGATTAGGGTCCTTGTCTAGCACAAATGAGCCCTGGATTTGATCCCAAGCAAACCCCATAGGAAAGAAAACAAATGTGGGCTTCAAATGGGAAACTGATACTCACATTAGGATTCCATCTGAAATAGCAACTGCAGTGAATTAAAACCAGTACGTTTCTAACAAACCCACCTCCATCAGATCCCCACCTCTAACAGACCTCACCCCCGTCAGACCCCACCTCCATCAGATCCCACCACCATCTGCTCCCCACTTCATCAGATCCCCACCTTCATCAGATCCCCACCTCCATTTGATGCCACCTTCATCAGATCCCCACCTTCATCAGATCCCCACCTTCATCAGATCCCCACCTCCATCAGATCCCCACCTCCATCAGATCCCCACCTCCATCAGATCCTCACCCCCATCAGACCCCACCTTCATCAGATCCCCATCTTCATCAGATCCCCACCCCCATCAGACCCCACCTTCATCAGACCCTGCCTCCACTAGATCCCACCTCTATTAGATCCCCAACTCCATCAGATCCCACCTCCATCAGATCCCACCAGCATCAGATCCCCGTCTCCTCAGGATCCCATTTCCATCAGATTCCCACCTTTATCAGGATTCCACTCCATCAGATTCCTGCCTTCATCAGGATCCCACCTCCATCAGATCCATACCACCCTTGTAACTAAATGGGGAAGGAAGCAGTACCTAGAGCATGCCCTATAAGTGATCTGCTGCTGATTCTAAGGCCTCTTCCATGCTTGTTCCCACCCTCTCAGATGGTCCTGACCCTGTGTCAATCAAGCTGGACTCAGGAGTAGCTGCTGGGGATGTGGTGGAGGTGTTGGAAGGCAACACTGTGAACTTCAGGGTGGAAACACAGTCCTACCCTGTCCCTACCTATGCCTGGTATCTCCCCAGTGACTTCATCCAGCCCCCCACCACAGGAACATTCAGCATCAATGCTATGTCCAGGGAACACGAAGGCACGTACAGGTGCCTGGTGTCCAACCGTGTCACCAACTTGTCCCGCCTGGGTGTGGTCAAAGTCCAAGTGCTTGGTGAGTGCTATTTCCTGGTTTCTCTTTTGCTTCTTTAAGACATCAGAAGCTGAGGCTTGACGTAGTCTGGAATTTTAGGGGAGCTCTTTGATTACCTGGGTGGGTACGTAGTCTTGATAGTGTTGTTAAGAAACAGGCAGTGGTAATTGTTACACTCTCAGGGAGGAACCAGAGGTCGGATGATTTTCCATGTGAAAGGTGTCAGGGCACGGTTCTTATTGCAGGGAAGGACACAACTCCAGCTTGGCACATATTCAAGACTTTAGCTCTCTGTGGGTACCCATGGTTTGATTTTTTGAATAAGAAGGAGTTGTGTGTCTATATAGGTAAACTAACACAACCCACACTCCATATACACTAGGAGACTGATTATAAGCACAGGCCACTCTCACACATACAACAGGCACATACAACTTATATACAACACATACACATAGCAACACAACACATACACATACCTCAGGCATATGACAGTCATAGAAGATACAAATACATATAACACACACATACTCAATATAAAATACAGAGCAAGCATATCAAAGGCATACACTGAGCCATACCCACTGAGCCATTTCACCACCTAATTAAAACAAATAGAACAAACAAACAAGCAAACAAAAAAACTAAATAACTTCAAGGCTACATAGTGAGTTCAAGGCCAGTGTGTATAACTTAGTGAGGCCCTGTTCCAGAATACCACTGAGTTCAATGCTCTTTGATAGATTGCCAGTTTACAATCCCCCAGTGAAGGTCTGGGGAATGGCTCAGTGGTAGAGCCCCTGCCTAGAATCCCTCAGTGAGGGGCTGGGGGTGTGGCTCAGTGGAAAAGCACTTGTTTAGAATTTAGGAGTCTCTAGGTTAAGTCCCTGATACTACAAAACAAACAACAATAAAACATATAGACCCAGGCAACATACATATACATACCACACACATATATAGCAGTCTCCAATAAAACATGTAAAGAACACTCAATATGTACCATAACATATGCAATATCACAGATATGGAACACACACTCAGATAGATACAAGATGTGTGCATGCCTGTGTGTGTGTGTAAACACAGAGTATGTGTGCATTCTGCTCATACAATTCACAGTCATAACACAACATATAAAACAGGCACAAAATCAACAGTCCCCATAAACACACCCCAATTCCACAAACTCTTCTCCCACACAAAACATATAACGTTCTTATACTACTGTCACGCATACCTACTCATCCACAAAAGCTACCCGTGTTCTACACATAAGCTCCGTGGTCCAGTCCTCAACACACACATGCTCACATACACCCCTGGAAAACTCAGGGTTGTTTTGGTTTTGGTTGGTTTAATACATGATTTCACGATATATCCTAGCTGATCTATAACTTGCTATGTAGATCAGGCTGGCCTTGAACTCACAGAGATGCACCTGCCTCCCAAGTCCTGGGACTGAAGGCCTGCGCCACCTCTGGCAGTGTAGGAGTCTTAGGAATCCTTCCTTGATTCTAAACCTGTTATCTCTGTGTGTTTCCAGAAAAAGTGACTGCACCGAATATCGAGTTCCCAACCTTGGCTCTTGTGGAGAACACCACCTCTGTGACACTGACCTGCAAAACCAGCCACCAGAGGGTTGGTGTCCATTGGTTTCTAAAGGGTCAGCCACTCAGGCCGAGTGAGCGCCTGACACTGTCATCCCAAAACAGAACCCTGACCATCCATGGCCTTCAGAGAGATGATATTGGGCCCTATGAGTGTGAGGTGTGGAACTGGGGTAGCCAGGCACGCAGCGTCCCCCTGAAGCTTACCATCAACTGTGAGTGCCGGGTTCTGGGGTCTCTGCCTCTTTCCTCCCTCCCTTTGTCTTTTCCCTATTCCCATCCCCGACTCTTTTAGGAGTCAATTCTTTCTGGATGCAGTGGTACACACTTATAATCCCAGCACACAGGAGGTTGAGACAGGAGGATTACAAATTTGGGATCAGCAATGTTCTGAAAAGGCAAACACATAAAAGTAACAACAAAGGAAAAAAAAAGAGAGAAGAAAGGACAAGAGAGGGAAAAGAGAAAGCCAACGTTTTAAGGGGTCAGCCCATCACCTAGAGGTTCTCACCCGGCAGGGCTTCAGCCCTTTGGCAACCTTCTCTCTCCAAAAATTTATATCATGATTCGTAACAGTAGCAAAATTACTGTTATGAAGTAGCAACGGAATAATTTTACGGTGGTGGTGGTGGTGGGGTCACCACAGCGTGAGGAACTGTAAGGGTTGCAGCATTGGGAAGGAAGGTTGAGAACCACTGAACTTCAAGCCATTTTGCATGCGAGGCATGGATCTGCAGGTCGGGCAGGTCTGTCTCAGGCATTATGCAATGTGTAGTGTAGCAGCTAGACCCTCACGAGATAAATAAGGGCCAGCACGATGGCTCGGGGTGTAAAGGTGCTTGCCCCAAAGTCTGACCACTCGAGTTCAATCCTCAGGATCCACAGAGTGGAAGGAGAGAACCAGCTCCTGCAAGTCACCCTCTATATGCATGTCATGCTACATGCATGTTCCTCGACACAGAGTCTGGTAAACTAGATAAGGGAGACAAGTGCACCAGCCCCCACACACATATGTGAACACATGTGTACCCACAATTTCAAACAAAAGTCCAAGATGGGTGTGGTGGCACACACCTACCTAGCACTCTGGAAGCTGAGGCAGGTGGATCTCTGTGAATTTGAGACTGTCATAGTCTACATAGTGAGTTCCAGGACAGCCAGGGCTACACAGAGAGACCTTGTAAATCAACCACCAACCAACCAATCAATCATTTAAGACAAAACAAAATAACTGAACCCAGGAGAGCCCGTGTTTTCCAGGTGAAAGCTGGAATTCCTTTAGTTTAAACCAAGGAGGAAAGCTAAGCCACCTGTGGTTGTACTTGGCTACAATCCCAGTATTCAAGACATGGAGGCTGGGGGATCAGGAGTTCAAGGTCATTCTTGGCTAAAGAGTGAGTTTGAGAATAGCCTTTGCTATTTGAGTCTGCTGCAAAACAAATTAAAACCAGCAAGAAACTAAAAGACTGCCAGGCAGTGGTGGTGCAACCCTTAATCCCAGCACTCAGCAGACAGAGGCAGGCAGAGTTCTCTGAGTTCAAGGCCAGCCTATTCTACAGAGTGAGTTCCAGGACAGCTAGGGCTACACAGAGAAATCTTGTCTCAACAAACAAACAAACAAAATCCAAAAATACCAAAATAACAGTGACAACAATAACAACAGCAAAAATCCCCGAAGCAAAACACAAGCAGAAGAAACAGAAAAAGCAGAAAAGAAAAAAAAATCTGGTAATTTTGCCTGTGGCATTGGAGACTCACAATGTGTGACTTTGCAGATGGCCCTGACCGAGTGGACATCACCCAGGGGCCAGAGTCTGGAGTGGTCAGCACCATTGAGGCGATGCTCAACTCCAGCCTGACCCTGCATTGCCGGGCTGACTCCATACCAGGTGCCAGGTATCACTGGACCCATGAGCATTCCTCTGAGGTGCTTAATGGGGAGCAGTTGAGCATCGAGGCACTGAGGCAGGAGCACCAGGGCATTTACAGCTGTACAAGCTCCAATGATGTCACCGGCCTGGCCCGATCTGCCTCTGTCCTGGTCATGGTGGTGGGTGAGTTGCTTAATGTTCCTTTCTGGGTCTGGAGTCCACCTGGTTTTCCCCCATGTGGCTCTAGCCACCTGCCTTTCTTCTATCATGGCCTGAAGTGTCACAGAATCCCAACACCTTGTGCTCAGACAGCCTGTACTTTCTACTGTGTGTTCCAGCAGCTCCTTTGAGCTGTTTGAATCTTACCTTTAACCTGTAAATGGGTTTTTCCTGTTACTTAACATGTTCTTTCATTGTATGGATGTGTGTCTAGACATGTGGTTATGTGCACATGAAGGCACGTGCCCTTGGTGGCTAAAGGAAGGTGTCAGACTGTCTGATGATGGAGATATAGGCAGCTGTGAGCTGCCAGACCTGAATACTGGGAGATTGAGATTGGAACCTCTTCAAAAGCAGTATGTGCCCTTAACCACTGAGCCATTCCTGCAGTCTTATGATACTATTGTTTTTGTGACAGGTTCTCTCTGTGTAGCCCAGGCTGGTCCTAGACCTTCCCTTCCCTTCCCTTCCCTTCCCTTCCCTTCCCTTCCCTTCCCTTCCCTTCCCT
>NW_018392456.1:84150-86552 GCF_900095145.1 Mus pahari | reverse complement strand
TTTCTTCTTCTTCTTCTTCTTCTTCTTCTTCTTCTTCTTCTTCTTCTTCTTCTTCTTCTTCTTCTTCTTCTTCTTCTTCTTCTTCTTCTTCTTTTGAGGCAGGGCTGATTAAAGGCATATGCCACCATCCCTGGCATATGGCTCCCAACTTTTGGTTTTCTGTCTCAGCCTCCTGAGTACTAAGAAAGCAGTCATGCATCACTAGCCCTGACTATGAGGGCTGCATTCTAGAATTGCTTAGAGAGACAATGTATCTTGGATATAACCTGAGAAGAAGGGAGAGAGTCCACAGTTAATACACTAATTACAGTAAAGTCTTATAATATGCCTGGTAGAGAAACCTGGCCCAAGTTCTTTTTTTATTTTATGTGTGTGTGTGTGTGTGTGTGTGTGTGTGGACTGCGAGTATGTGTAGGTTCATGAGTGTGCAGGTGCATGTGACCTTGTGGTGTGGAAGTCATAGGTCAACCTCAGGTGTTGTTCTGTTCACCTCATTATTTTTTTGGAGACAGGGTCTTTCATTGGCCCAGAAGTAACTGAATATGCTGAGATAGTTTATTTGAGCTCCAGGACCACCTGGCTCTGCCTCCCTAGCTCTGAGATTGTAAGGAGATGCCACCAGGTTTTTTGTAATATGGGTTCTGAGGATTAAACACAGGTCCTTGTGCTGGGGAAGCAATCTTGCTAACCAACCAACTCCACAGCTCATTCAGATCTTTTTAAAAAAAATTAATTAAATTATTTTATGTGTGCGGGCGTCCTAGTTACTGTTCTGTTGCTATGAAGAGACACCATGACCAAGGCAACTCTTATAGAAAAAGAAAGCATTCAATTGGGGGCATAAAATTTTGGAGGGTTAGTCCATTATAATCATGGTGGAGAGTGTGGCAGTAGGCAGGCACTGTGCTGGAGAAATCCGGCAGATGTGCAGAACTGGGCCCACCCCTAGTGACACACCTCCAACAGGGCCTTCTCCAGTAAGACCTAATTCTTCCCAATGAGTACCACTAAGTGGGGACCAAGTATTGAAATGTATGAGCCTAAAGCCGGGCGTAGTGGCGCACACCTTTAATCCCAGCACTCGGGAGGCAGAGGCAGGCGGGTTTCTGAGTTCAAGGCCAGCCTGGTCTACAGAGTGAGTTCCAGGACAGCCAGGGCTACACAGAGAAACCCTGTATTGACAAACAAGACAAAACAAAACAAAACAAAAAACAACACAAAACAAAACAAAACAAGAAATATATGAGCCTATGGTGGTCATTCTAATTTGAACCACCACAATGGGTATTTGCCTACATATATGTACATGTGCCACATGTATGCATAGTGCCTGTGGAGGTCAGAAAAGGACAGTGAATCCCCTAGAACTAGATTCACAGACACTTGTGAGCCACCATGTGGGTTCTGGGAATTGAACTCAGGTTCTCTGGAAGAGCAGCCTGTAATCTTAACCACTGAGCCATTTCTCTAGCTTCCTGTTTTGATATTTTAACAGGAAAATATAGTGTCACTGATTATCAGAGTTCAAATCCCAGCTCCAGCTCTTATTAGTGTATCGCTGAGAGCAATTTACTCAATCTTTCAAGGCCTCTGAATAATTGTCTTTTTTTTTCTTTTTTCCTTTATTGGATATTTTCTTTATTTACATTTCAAGTGTTATCCCCCTCCCTGGTTTACCTCCTGGAACTCCCCTATCCAGTCCCCTCTCCTCCTGCTTCTACGAGGCTGTTCCCCAACCCATGCACCCACCCACCGACTCCCGCCTCCCTGCCCTGGCATTCCCCTACACAGGGGCAGTGAGCCTTCACAGGACCAAGGGCCTCTCCTCCCATTGATGCCCAATAAGGACATCCTCTTGCTACATATGCGGCTGGAGCCACGGGACCCTCCATGTGTATTCTTTGGTTGGTGGTTTCGTCCCTGGGAACTCTGGGGGGTCTGGTTGGTTGATACTGTTCTTCAGCTCCTTCAGTTCTTATGCTAACTCATCCATTGGGGACCATGTGCTCGGTCCAATGGTTGGCTGCGAGCATCTGCCTCTGTATTTGTCAGGCTCTGGCAGAGACAGCTGTATTAGGCTCCTATCAGTAAGCACTTCATGGCATCCACAATAGTGTCTGTGTTTGATGCCTCTATATGGGATGGATCCCCATGTGGGGCAGTTTCTGGATGGCCTTTCCTTCAGTCTCTGCTCCACACTTTGTCTCTGTATTTCCTCCCGTGAGTATTTTGTTCCCCTTTCTAAGAAGGACCAAAGCACCCACACTTTGGCCTTCCTTCTTTTTGAGCTTCATGTGATGTGTGAATTGTATCTTGGGTATTCCAAGATTTTGGGATAATATCCACTTATCAGTGAGTGTATACCACGTGTGTTCTTTTGTGACTGGGTTACCTCACTCAGG
>NW_018392456.1:19267-83435 GCF_900095145.1 Mus pahari | reverse complement strand
ATAACTAATGATGTTGAACATTTCTTTAAGTGATTTTCAGCCATTAGAGATTTTTCAGTTGAGAATTCTTTGTTTAGCTCTGTACCCCAATTTTTTTTGAGACAGGGTTTCTCTGTATAGCCTTGGCTGTCCTGGAACTCACTTTGTAGACCAGGCTGGCCTCAAACTCAGAAATCCACCTGCCTCTGCCCCATTTTTAATAGGGTTATTCGGTTCTCTGAAGACTTGAGTTCTTGAGTTCTTGGTAGATATTGGGTATTAGTCCTCTATTGTATGTAGGATTGGTAAAGATACTTTCCCAATCTGTAGGTTGCCATTTGGTCCTATCAACAGTGTTCTTTGCCTTACAGAAGCTTTTCAATTTTATGATATTCTATTTGTCTATAGTTGATCTTAGAGCCTGAGCCATTGGTGTTCTGTTCAGGAAATTTTTGCCTGTGCCCACATGTCTGAAGCTCTTTCCCACTTTCTCTTCTCTTAGTTTCTGTGTATCTGGTTTTATGTAGAGGTCCTTGATCCACTTGAACTTGAGCTTTGTACAAGGAGATAAGAATGGATCCATGTACATTCTTCTTCATGCTGACCACCAGTTGAAGCAACACCATTTATTGAAATTACTGTCTTTTTTCCACTAGATAGCTTTAGCTCCTTTGTCAAAGATCTAGTGACCATAGGTGTGTGGGTTCTTTATTATTCCATTGGTCTACATGCCTGTCTCAGTACCAATATCATACAGTTTTTATCACTATTGCTCTGTAATATAGCTTGAGGTCAGGGATGGTGATTCCCCTAGAGGCTTTTTTATTGTTGAGAATAATTTTCGCTATCCTGGTTTTTTTTTTTTTGTTATTCCAAATGAGTTTGCAAATTGCTCTTTATAACTCTATGAACAATTGAATTGGAATTTGATGGGGATTGCATTGAATCTGTAGATTGCTTTTGGCAAGATGGCCATTTTTACTATATTAATCTTGCCAATCCATGAGCATGAGAGATCTTTTCATCTTCTGAGATCTTCTTTGATTCCTTTCTTCAGAGACTTGAAGTTCTTGTCATACAGATCTTTCACTTCCTTAGTTAGAGTCATACCAAGGTATTTCATATTATTTGTGACTATTGTGAAGGGTGTTGTTTCCCTAATTTCGTTCTTAGCCTGTTTATCCTTTGAATAGAGGAAGGCTACTGATTTGTTCGAGTTAATTTTATATACAGCCACTTTTGCCGAAGTTGTTTATCAGGTTTAGGAGTTCTCTGGTGGAATTTTTGGGGTCACTTAAGTATACTATCATATCATCTGCAAATAGTGATATTTTGACTTCTTCCTTTCCAATTTGTATCCCTTTGACCTTCGTTTGTTGTCTAATTGCTCTGGCTAGGACTTTGAGTACTATATTGAATAGGCAGGGAGATAGTGGACAGTCTTGTAGTCCCTGATTTTAGTGAGATTGCTTCAAGTTTCTCTTCATTTAGTTTGATGTTGGCCACTGGTTTGCTGTATATTACTTTTCCTATGTTTAGGTATGGGCCTTGAATTCCTGATCTTTCCAAGACTTTTTATCATGAATGGGTGTTGAAATTTGCCAAATGCTTTCTCAGCATCTATGAGATAATCATGTAGTTTTTTTCTTTCAGTTTGTTTATATAGTGGATAACATTGATGGATTTCCTTATATTGAACCATCCTTGCATCCCTGGGATGAAGCCTACTTGATCGTGATGGATGATTGTTTTGATGTGTTCTTGGATTCGGCTTGTAAGAATTTTATTGAATATTTTTCGGATTGATATTCATAAGGGAATTTAGTCTGACACTCTCTTTCTTTGTTGGGTCATTGTGTAGTTTAGGTGTAAGCATAATTGTAGTTTCATAGAACCAATTGGGTAGTGTTCCTTCTATTTCTATTTTGTGGAATAGTTTGAAGAGTATTGGTATTAGGTCTTCTTTGAAGGTCTGATAGAATTCTGCACTAAACCCATCTGGTCCTGGGTTTTTGTTTTTTGTTTTTTTGTTTTTTTTTTTTTGTTTTTTGGTTGAGAGTCATTTAGTAACTGCTTCTACTTCTTTAGGGGTTATGGGACTGTTTAGATGGATTATCTGATCCTGATTTAACTTTGGTAGTTGGTATCTATCTAGAAAAGTGTCCATTTCACCAGATTTTCCAGTTTTGTTGAGTATAGCCTTTTGTACTAGGATCTGATGATTTTTTGAATATCCTTGATTTCTGTTGTTATATCTCTCTTTTCATTTCTGATGTTAATTTGGATACTGTCTCTGTGCCCTCTGGTTAGTCTGGCTAAGGGTTTATCTATCTTGTTGATTTTCTCAAAGAACCAGCTCCTGGTTTGGTTGATTCTTCCTATAGCTCTTTTTGTTTCTACTTGGTTGATTTCAGCCCTGAGTTTGACTATTTCCTGCTATCTACTCCTCTTGGGTGTATTTGCTTCTTTTTGTTCTAGAGCTTTTAGGTGTGCTGTCAAGCTGCTAGTGTATGCTTTTTCTAGTTTCTTCTTGGAGGCATTCAGGGCTATGAGTTTTTCTCTTAGGACTGTGTTCATTGTGTCCCATATGTTTTGGTATGTTTTGCCTTCATTTTTCTTAAATTCTAAAATTTCTTTAATTTCTTTTTTTTTTTTTCCTTGACCAAGTTATCATTGAGTAGAGCATTGTTCAGCTTCCATGTGTATGTGGGCGTTCTGTGTTGTTTTTTGTTGCTACTGAAGATCAGCCTTAGTCGGTGGTGATCTGATAGGGATCTTGAGATTATTCCAATTTGAGTGTTCCCGCCCACCCGCAGAAACACTCCGGTCTGGGTTCGTCCTGAAGGGCAGGAATATCCTAAAAGGGAATAGGCTGCGAAAGGAAATTGAGTCTAGACAAGACTCTGATCAAGGCTCGATTTTTAATAACCGGACTCCGTTTAAGTAACATGAAAAAAATCCCAGCCCCCTCTTTTAGTCTTTTGAAGTTGTCCGATCGTAGGTGGGTCCAAGGGATCGTAGGCGGGTATGAGGATTGTAGGCGGGGATGAGTGTCTGTTGACGTAGGTGGTCCAAGGATGCTGCATTCTGGGAGATCTGAGGTGGTCCTCTCGGTAGGCGGTGGAAACACAGCAACTCTCTGGTATGCCTATGGGCCTGTAGGGGGCTGGTGTTTTGGGGGAGAGTGATTAGTGGAGGTGGGAGACGCCAACACCAATCTTCTTGATATTTCTGGGCTATAGAGTGCCTGCCTGGACTCTAGTGAACTGGGGGCATGAATCAGCAGCGATGTGTTCGAAATAGAGCTCTCTCTCTCTCTTTCTCTCTCTCTCTCTCTCTCACACACATACACAGAGACTGACAGGCAGACAGAAAGACAGACTGACAGACATGTCCCCAGAAAGATCTATCTTAATACTCAACAAACCAGGGCCACTTCCTCAAACCCTGAGCCATCATCCCCCTGCAAAAGGCTTAGACAGAAATGGATGGGCAAGCATCAGGCCATTGTGGAATCAGCTGTTCCACATCAGGCACGACTAGGTGCAGTCTCTTCTCATCCCTCTAGCATCCTCTACAGTGGGTATCATTTTCCTCATTGTCAATAAGAAAGTTCAGTTCTGTAGTGAATTTATCTGCTCAGAGTCACACTGCCTTAGAGAGTCAATGGACTTTATCTGAGGGGCATCCAAATTTCTGTTATCAAAATCCTGTTCCTCACTCCATGCATTGACCCATCCAAATAACCAGTTACATACTGATCAATTCTTGCTCCATCAACTGAAGACATAGTTGATGCACAGAGAGGTTGATTAGTGTGCCCAGTGTCACAGAGGTGGGGCATTCAAACCCAAGCCAGTGTGCTCTGGGGAGGATACCACTCACACTGTCAATTGCTGAGTCCCAATGGCTGGAAAACGAGTTCCTCAGTAAGTGAAGATAAAGAAGCCAGAAACTCTGGATTGGAGCTGGGGATAGGAAGAGAGTGTTCCCCCGCTTAGTCTTGATTTTATCTCTTGGCCGAGGTCTCCAGTCATCCTCTATGTCTCCTGGAGCCATTGCTGGCATCGTTATCGGGATCCTGGTTGCCATTGCTTTGGCGATAGGACTGGGCTACTTCCTCTACAGCACAAAGGACAGATGGTAATAAGTGAGAGATTTGGAAGGGCTGGCAGGGGCAAGTAGCCGTGGCTGCTGTCCATGGTGTTGAATGCTGTCTGTGCACCCTGGGAATTCAGAGTATTTTGAGTCATTGTCCAAGAGCAGAAAAACAAGGGGATGGGGGTAAGGAATGTGACAGTGCCTATGGAAACTGGCCAGAACCTGCCCCATGAGGTTATGAGGGATATGTGTTTCAGGACCCGCAGGAGATCAGCCAGTGATACAAGGAGCTCTAATACCATACCACCAACCTCTGTGACGCAGAGCACCCCGGAGTCCAGGCACAGTAAGTGGCTCCACAGTCTGTGTTCTTGCAGTGGGTGAGGGGTGGGTGGGAGCTGCTATGGGAAGCCTAGGACTCTCCTCCCGGCTTAGCCCAGGTCACTGTCGGGTTCCAGGGGAGCTTTGTCCTCCCTGAGATGCACTACTATTAACCTCTCCCTCCCTCCCTCTCTCTCTCTCTCTCTCTCTCTCTCTCTCTCTCTCTCTCTCTCTCTCTCTCCCTCCCTCCCTTTCTACTCTTTCCCTTCCCATCCTCCACCTTTTCTTTCTCTTCTCTCTCCCCTCCCTCCCATACCCAGTCTGGTGAACTCTAGACATGCTCTGAGCCCATTCTTTTTTCAATTGTGTGTGTATGTGTGCATTTCTTCTCTTCCCCAACCCTCTCCACTCTCTTTGAGACAAGATATCACTGTGTACTCTGGCTATCCTGGAAGTCACCATGGTGGATGAAGCTGGCCTTGAACTCACAGAGAGCTCTGCCTCTGTCTTCTGAGTGCTGTGATTACAGGCATTTGACACCTTGGCCAGCTCCAATAAGCCTGTGCAAGTAAAACACAACTCAATTAATATGAATACAAGCTGCATGCCTAGATTGGGCAATTACACCACTATACTACTATATTCCTTGTCTATGAAATCCCTTGTAGTTTCTCTAGGCCACGTGCTTCTGCTTCATCTTCCTCTTACCTCCTCTTCTGTCTTCCTCTCTCTCCTTCCTCTCATCTCCCCTCCTCCTCCTCCCCTCTACCCCCTCAAACTTTTAGCTCCACATTTCCCTTCCACCGCTCTAGCCTTTATTTTAAAGTTAAAATGGGGAGGTTCACATGAAGTCACCCGAGTACACCATTCACTCCTTTTCTGAGACAACCCCTCTTGGGGAAGTGGAATTAGCATCAAAATACAAACAACCCCAGGGCAATCCATAGCATTCTGGATACATGCTAGGCAAGCTATCGACAACTGAGCTATACCCCAGCCCTATTAACCAAAAGATTGTTTTTATTACTTTTATGTTATGGATATATGTGTGTGTCTTGTGTGAGTATGTGCACACAAGAGTGAAGAAGGTTCTAGAAGAGCCTAAAAGAGGGTATCCACTCTCCTGGAGCTAGAACCAACTGACATGAGTGCTGGGTACCAAATTCTGGTCCTCTAAAAGAGCAGTAGCAAGTGCTTTTAATCTCTGATTTTTTTAAACTTTTTTTTTTTCAAGACAATGTTTTTCCTCTGTAGCCTTGGGGGTCCTGTAACTCACTCTGTAGACCAGACACAGAGAAATCCCATCTCAAAAAACAAAACAAAACAAAACAAAACAACAACAACAACAACAACAAAACCAAAAACCAAAGCCCAAAATAAATGAATAAATAAATAAATAAATAAATAAAATAAAACATTTTACTTTTCATCTTGAAACAGGGTCTTTCAAGATGTCCATGTAGCCTTGAACTTGGTGTGATAGCCCAGAAAGGATTTAAGCTGTAACCTTCCGGCCTCGGTCTCCAGAGTAGCTAGGACTACAGGCCAGTAGCTAGGTGCCTGGGTCTCAGTTCCATTTTACAGAAGAGAAACAGCTTCATGAAGGCTAAGGAGTGAGGCTGTGGCAGGCCACCCACAGCTCATGATCACAACTTAGGTCTTCCTCTCTATCACTAAATGGTCTGTCTTACCTGAGACATGATGGGAGGAAAGTCCTGAGGATGAGGGAACATTCTAGAAACACAGCACCCTGTCCTTATATCTCACCCTAACTTTTGCTCTGGGATGTGGTTTTCTTTCTCTAGATAAACCAAAGACTGTGTATGACAATACCCCGAAGCCTGAAGGAGAGGCCAGAGGCAAGAAGGTGGGTGAGCTCCTTGGATACTGTCACTGCTCACATACTTTATGTCTGGTCCTTCCACAGTCTAGCAGGATGTTTCTACCTCTTAGGATGAGAGGATACCATAGCCATGTCTCTCCCCTCTTTTCTGTCTTTTCTCACTCCTTTTCTATACATCTAAATGTATATGTGTGTGTATTGCTAGGGATTGAACCCAGCCTTAAGCCTGCTAGACTAGCTTTTACCACTGAGCCACGCCCCCAGCTCCTCACTGGGGGATTCTAGGCAGGGCTCTACCACTGAGCCATGCCCCAGCCCCTCACTGGGGGATTCTAGGCAGGGCTCTACCACTGAGCCACGCCCCAGCCCCTCACTGGGGGATTCTAGGCAGGGCTCTACCACTGAGCCACACCCCAGCCCCTCACTGGGGGATTCTAGGCAGGGGCTCTACCACTGAGCCACGCCCCCAGCCCCTCACTGGGGGATTCTGGGCAGGGGCTCTACCACTGAGCCACGCCCCCAGCCCCTCACTNAGCCACGCCCCCAGCCCCTCACTGGGGGATTCTGGGCAGGGGCTCTACCACTGAGCCACGCCCCCAGCCCCTCACTGGGGGATTCTGGGCAGGGGTTCTCTCACTGAGCCATGCCCACAGTCTCTATGACTTCTTCCCCATCCATTTTTTCCCCAGATGTGGTCATCGCCATGTGACTCCCCAGAGAGGTTCTATGAGGTAGGTTGGTCCTGCTGCATCTCGTTAAAGAAACTGTAGGAAATGTGACCAAAGGATTTTATGATTATCAAGGCTGAGAGTTGATTCAGCCTAAACCTTTCTCACTGCAAGCAGTTCCAGGGATGGGGAGATCATGGCCCAAGGCCACACAGGGATCCATATCTCATTCATGGATCTTGGCTGCTGTGTTGTTCCTTCCAGCAGGCCTTGGGGCTGGTTTGCAGTGGAATGGAACTGGTGAGGAACATGATGTCGGGAGGAAGTTAGGAGGGGAAGGTGCTGATCTAGGAGGAGAAAATGACTGGGGGGGTGTTGGGAGAGGGAGAAGGGAGGAGGGAGGAGGAGGGGGAGAGAGAAAGAAAAATTGAAGGAGGGACAGAGAGAGAATGACTGAGTGAGCATGTTACAGAGGAGCAGTGAGTTGGGAGCTGTAGTTGTTCCTCCACTTGGGGTTCTTTGTAGAACCTGAACCGGGTGTATTCTCCCCCCTTTTCTTTTCACACAGGTTCTGTCTCTAATGTAGCTCTGGCTGTCCTGGAACTCACTATGTAGAGCAGGCTGGCCTCAAACTCACAGAGATCCATGTGCCCTGGCCTCGCGAGTGCCACTACTGCCTGGCTTCTCTGTGTCCTTGAGGAGTATAGGTTGACCTCTTCTGGTCCATCTTGACTATGGCTCTCACTTGACTTCTTACTTGCAGAAGAAACCACCTTCCGCAGCTCCCGAGGGCTCCAGGAAGCCATTGCCCCAAATCCCGAAGCAGCCATTGGTGCCCCCAGGACCAGGCAGAAATGAAGAGTCAAATTATGAGGTATTCTGATGCTGTGTATTCTGGTGTCACTCCATCTCTGGTAGATAGAGACCTGCAGCTTTTGTCTTCTGCGGAGGAGTCTGTAGGACAAACACCCAGCAGAGTTTTTCTTTAAGAACCTTCGCAATCGTAGGGGCTGAGAAGATAGTTCAGTCCTAACCCCCACGTAAGAGCTGAGTATGATGGCGTTGCTGGACTCCCATTGCTGGGGTGGAGAAGTCCGGTGGAACCCTGAGGCTTGCTGGCCAGACAGCCTTGCAGAATCACAGGTTCTAGACCAGGGAGACTGTCTCAAAAATAAAATAAAGTAACACCAATAACACCAAACCCAATCAAAACACTCAAGGTGGACAATTCCTGAGGAACAACATCTGAGGTGAGTGCTAGCTTCCACACATATGCACCCACACATGCACACACATGCACACACACCTACACAGGTACAAATATGTGCAGGTACACACATGCATTCACATGTACACACATGCATTCACACATACATGCATTCACACATACACACATGCATTCACATGCACACACATGCATTCACACATACACACATGCATTCACATGTACACACATGCATTCACACGTACACACATGCATTCACATGGACACACATGCACTTACCACAAAAGATTCTTTTCAGTTCTGTTTAATTTCCTTTGTTATCTAGTTCATTTCCAAACCTGTCTGTTCGCCCCCTTTACTCCATCCTGATCCTGTTGAATCTCTCTCTCTCTCTTTCTCTCCCAACCTCTTCCACATAAGCCTCCTGCAAGGCTGGAATGGAGGTACTGGTGACCACTGAGGTTTCAAGTGGGGCTCCACTTGGGGTGGATCCATGTTCAAGTCTGTGTGATCCTGGTTTCTTACTGATTGTCAAGTGGCCTTTGACCTTTTCCTGTGTGTCCCTCTCTGCAACACTCTGTCTCTCTCTCTCTCTCTCTCTCTCTCTCTCTCTCTCTCTGTCTCTCTCTGTCTCTGTCTGTCTCTCTCCCCACTTGTTGCTGTTATTGTTATTGTTGTTGTTGTTGTTGTTGTTGTTGTTGTTGTTTTTGAGATAAGGTCTTTCTGTGTAGCCTTGGCTGTCCTGGAACTCCCTCTGTAGGTGAGGCTGGCCTCAAACTCAGAGATCCACCTGCCTCTGCCTCCTGAATGCTGGGATTAAAGGTGTGCACTACCACCACCCAGCTTTTTTGTTTCATTCAAAGCCAAATAGAAGCAAAAATCTTATGGGATAGATCGCAGTATCTTTGCAGTCACCTACATCTGGGGTCTTTGCCCTGTTCATTAGATACAAAATCCAGGTCTTTTCATCAGGGCTGGGAACTATATAATGGTGCCAATATCAGGAGGTGAGGCACTGTGGGGCCACCTTAGACTCTGTCTGTCCCAGTGGGCAGGGTCATAGGCTATTCCTAGAGATACGAGTATGACTGTAATGCAATGAAAAAGGAGGGATATCTGAGGAGAGGGGTAAAAGCCTCAGGCTGTCTGGACCGCAGGTGACAAGTCTGACAAGTCCCGTAGACCAGAGGACACTTAATAGACGGGACTCACTTTCTCCCTTTGTTTAACAGAAACTGCTGAATTCAAACCGTAGTCTTTACTGCAAGATCAACCCGTCAGCCTGATGCATGCCAAGCTTCTTTTCCCAGAAGGTTTGGACATGCCATCCTGGGTCACATACTCCATGACCTTGATACCTGCACTTTAGAATCCAGCCGTTCCCTGCCACCTTTGTGGACTTCATGATGACCTGGCTGGATCAGACTCTGGACAAACAGATTCCACCAAATCTTAGCTTCTGGCTCACGCTTTATTTACTGCAACAGAGCTGGTTTGGGGGAGATGGCTCAATCATTAAGATCACTTGCAGCTCTTCTGAATGACACAAGTTCAGTTCTCAGAACCCTTGTATGGAGACTTACCTATTCTAACTCCAGCTTCCAGGGGTCCAATACCCTCCTCTGGCCTCTGCAGAAACATGAAGACATACAGATTTAAAAAAAAAAAGCAAATCTCTGTCTCTCTGTCTCTCTCTTTTCTTTTCTTTTCTTTCTTTTTTTCAGACAGTGTTTCACTATGCCACCCTAGCTGGCCTGGAACTTGCTATGTAGATCAGGATGGCCCTGAACTCATAGAGATCCCCTACTTTTGCTGGGGTTAAAGGCATATGCCATCATACCCAGCTCAGTGGTTTGCCAGACAGGCACTGAATCTGGGTCCAGTCCCTAGCAGCACACATACAAAATGCAACAAAGGGGCTGGAGAGGCTTCTAGTGCTTAAGATGCACACTGCTCTTCAAGAGGACCCAAGGTCAGCTCCCAGGGCTCAGGTCAGTGCCTCACAACTTCCTGTTAACGCCAGCTCCTGAGCCTCATGTGCTTATGTGCACAGACATAAATACATAAATAGTGCCTGGGAACACATAAAAAAAATCTTCCTTTTTAAAAAAAGCAATGGCAGGCGGCATAATGGAAAGATGGCTCAGTAGTTAAGAGCTCTGGCTGTTCTTCCAGAGGACCTACGTTCAATTCCCAGCACCCACATGGAAGCTTACAACTATCTATAACTCCAGCTCCAGTGAATCTGTCACTTCCCCCACACCAGCATACAGGCATATAAAAATAAAAATAAACTATTTAAAAGAAAACAATAGTGCGTCTTAATTAGATTTCTATTCTTATTATAAAACACTACAACCACAAGCAACTTGGGGAGGAAAGGGTTCATTTCAGCTTATAGTTTGGAGTCCAGCATCCAGAGAAGTCAACATAGGACACCTATGTGTGTGTACGTGTGTGAGAGAGATGTGGTGGGGGAGAGATGGGGGTGGGGAGACTGGGCAGGACAGGATCTCCCCATGCTGGAAAGAAAGTGCTACACTGTCACTCATGCTGTGTTTTATAAAATGTGCTATGATGCAGGGGGAGGGGGTGCCTTAGTGGGCCCATGCTGATACATCCACCTGAGGTTATCAGACATACCACAGGCATAAAAGGAAGTTAATTTGGGACCTGGGAAGGGGTGTGGGGAAGGGAGTAGAGGCAGAGAAAGAAAGGGGACAGAGAAGGACAGAAAGAGAGAGAGAAGAGATGGGGAGAAGCTGGCCAGGGACACAGGAAAAGAAAGAGAAGGAGAGAGTAGGTAGAGAGAGGAAAGATAGAAAGGGAGAGAGATAAGGGGAGAAGGGAAAAGGGAGAGAGAGAGAGAGAGAGACACAGAGAGAGAGAGAGAGAGAGAGAGAGAGAGAGAGAGAGAGAGAGAGAGAGAGAGAGAGAGAAGTGTTTTTATAGCAAGCTTGTCTGTTTTATCTGACTTCTGCTAGGTAATTGTTGGGCAGAGCCTCAAGGAAATGCTAACGTTCTTCCATTTTGGTTTAATTAAAAAAAATGAGAAACTAGGAAGAGGTGATACTGAGGTAGGAATAGGGTTGTTGTGATCTTTAGTTCCTCGTGCTGACTTTGGGGTGATGGTTTTGTCTTTGGGGGACCTAAGAAAATTGGGATCGAGGTCCCGAGAGAGCTGGCTGTTTCAATGCTGTTTAAGGGTCTGTGGAACCATCTGTGGGTAGGAAGGTACAGGCCCAATAGAAATGTCTGTGCAAGCAAACAACATCATCTGTGGGCTGCTTCTCTGGAGCTGTCTTCAATGTAGATTTTGAGTAAACACTTGGACTTGGCAAGATGCTGAAATACATATACATATTAGAGGCAGAAAATAAAGTTAAATCCATTTAGGAAGAAAAAAGTTTTCTTGGATGTACATTTGAAACCCTTAGGTCTTGGTGGTTGCAGGGAGGGAATGGGAGAAATCCCACTCTGGATTATGCAACAGGTTGAGGGGCTTAGGATTTTGACTGACAGGGGTGCTTACCCAGATTTGGTCCACAAGAGGTGGACCCGAGTGGGTTTCCTGAGGCTTAGAAGAATCCTTGTAAGTTTACAGAAGAGATAAATCTGTTAACAGCACGAACAGTATTTAAGTTCAGCTCAGGGAAACAAAAACCTTTTGTGGAGCAGAAGGGGCAAGAGGGACTTCCCCCTCTATCCAGATGAATGAATGCACATAAAGTTAGAAGAATGAGAAACATTTTTAAGTTTATATTTACAAGACAATAAAAAGAAACATAAATTTTTGACCTTGTGAATATAATAATTGATCATATAGCTTTAGCATGGGAAACATCTTATGTGTATGGTTAAAAGACAACCCAAGGAAACTTAAAATCTTGAACTTGTGATCATATAGTGGAATGTTTTCTTTGAGTTAGGCTAATTTATCAGAACTCCATTGATGAATGGCAGAACTCTTGAAGTCTTAATATAACAGTGGTGTATCCAGGGAAGAAATATGAAGCTACTAGGATTCTAGAATTGCTGAAGGATGACCCCAGATTCAGAGTATGCAAGAACAAAGCGTGTTTATTCTGCAGAAACAACCAGCATGCCAGTCACCAGCGCTTCGCAATGGTGATAACAGATACAGATATTCTAGCCCCCTTTATAACAGAATTGGAATATTAAATCTAATTGCTTCTGAGATAACAGACATCTAAAACCTAAAGCACATCCCAAGGGGTTTAACCGAAGGTCATAAAGAAGGAGCTAAGGGTATACACCACAGGTGCAAAGACAGGAGATAAAATATTTGTAGCTGTCCAGCAGCCATGATTGAAGTGGGCACCTGAAAGGAGGGCTGGAAATGAAAAAGGAGGGTGTGTGTGTGGGGGGGAGAGCGGGCGGGGAGCGAGAGAAGGCTGTAGCCAAGACGAAGTTTCTGATCAAGGCTCAAAGTTTAACATTCAGCACTGTGTTTATATAGGGAGAGCCCACAGACCCATCCTTTATTCTAGCTGGATTATGTTGCAAAGCAAGCTCAGCAGACAGTCTGCTCCTGTAGGAAACTGCAGGTGTGGCAAGGTGGAAGACTCCACTTAGGTTGGTGGAAGACCAACTGTGGAAAACACTTAAGGTCTATTTAGCCTGCTCAAGGCTGGGGGAAGGGCACAAATATTGACTGGGTTTATCTATACAAAACTTCAAGGACTATTTAGTTATCATTTCTAACTCTCCACGAGTCTGCAAATTGACCCATTCTTGTCTCCTGGACAAAGCTCAAGTCCAAGTTGATCAAAGAACTCCACATAAAACCAGATAGAATGAATCTAATAGCAGAGAAAGTGGGAAAGAACTTTGAACACATTGGCACAGGGAAAAATTTCCTGAACAGAACACCAATGGCTTATGCTCTAGGATCAAGAATTAACAAATAGACCTCATAAAATTGCAACGCTTCTGTACAGCGAAGGACACTGTCAATAGGATAAAATGGGAACTTACCAATTGGGAAAAGATCTTTACCAACCCTATATACAATATAGGTCTAACATTCAAAATATACAAAGAACTCAAGAAGTTAGACTCCAGAGAACCAAATAACCCTATTTAAAAAATGGGGTACAGAGTTAAACAGAGAATTCTCAACTGAGGAATCTCTAATGGCTGAGAAGCACTTAAAGAAATGTTCAACATCCTTAGTCATCAGGGAAATGCATATCAAAACAACCCTGAGATTACACCTCACACCAATCAAAATGGCTAAGATCAAAAATGCAGGTGACAGCTGATGCTGGTGAGGATGTGGAGAAAGGAACACTCCTCCATTGCTGGTGGGATTGTAAGCTGGTACAACCACTCTGGAAATCAATCTGGTGGTTCCTCAGAAAACTGGACATAGATCTACCTGAGAACCCAGCTATACCACTCTTGGGCATACACCCAGAAAATGTTCCAAGATGTAATAAGGACACATGCCCACTATGTTCATAGCAGCCTTATTTATAATAGTCAGAAGCTGGAAACAACCCAGATGTCCCTTAACAGAAGAATACAGAAAATATGGGACATTTACACAACGGAGTACTACTCAGCTACTAAATGCAATGACTTCATAAAAATTTGCATGCTAATGGATGGAGATTGAAAATATCATCCCGAGTGAGGTGACCCAGTCACAAAAGAACACATATGGTATGTACTCACTCATAAGTGAATATTAGTAAAAAAGAAGCTTGGAATACCCACGACACAACTCACAGACCATATGAAACTCAAGAAAAAAGATCACATCAAAGAAATGCAGGGACAAAGAATGGAACAGAAACTGAAGGAAAGGCCATCCAGAGACTGCCTCACCTAGGGATCCATCTCATCTGCAAACACTAAACCCAGACATTTTTGCTAATGCCAAGAAGCACTTACTGACAGGAGCTGGGTATAGCTGTCCCCTGAGAGGCTCTGCCAGAGCCTGACCAATACAGATGTGGATGTACAAAGCCAAATATTGGACTGAGAGCAGGGACCGAAATGGAGAAGTTAGGGTAAGGACTGTACGTGGTGAAGGGGTTTGCAACCTCATGGGAAGAAACATTATCAACCAACTAGACACCCCTCCCCAAAGCTCAGAGGAACTAAGCCACTAACCAAAGAGTACACATGGGGGCCACGTATGGCTCCAGCTTGATATGTAGTACGGGATTGCCTTATTGGGCATCACTGGGAGGGGAGCCCCTTTGTCCGGTGGAGGCTCGATGACCCAGGGTAGGGGAGTGCTAGAACACCGAGGCAGGAGTGGGTTGGCTGGTGGGGGAGCACCCTCATAGAGGCAGGGGGAGGGAGAGGGGATAGAGGGTTTGTGGAGGGGAAACTGGGAAAGGGGATAACATTTGAAATGTAAATAAATAAAATAACCAATAAAAATGAAAAAAAAAAAGAATGGATCAATTTGCATTTTTCCACATGCTGACTGCCCGTTGAATCAGCACCATATGTTGAAAATGCTGTCTTTTCCCCCACTGGATGGTATTTCTTTTTTCAGAGGCTTGAAGTTCTTGTCTTACAGATCTTTTACTTGCTTGGTTAGAGCCACACACACCAGGATACTGTATATTATTTGAGACTATTGTGAAGGGTGTCATTTCCCTAATTTCTTTCTCAGCCCATTTATCCTTTGAGTAGAGAAAGGCCACTGATTTGTTTGAGTTAATTTTATATCCAGCTACTTTCAGGAAGTTGTTTATCAGCTGAAGGAGTTCTCTGGTGGAATTTTTGGGGTCACTTAAGTATACTAATATATCATCTTTAAATAGTGATATCTTGACTTCTTCCTTTCCAATTTGTATCTTACTGACTTTCTTTTGTTGTCTAATTGCTCTGGGTAGGACTTTGAGTACTGTACTGAATAGGTAGGGAGATAGTGGGCAGCCTTGTCTAGTCCCTGATTTTAGTGGGATTGCTTTGAGTTTCTTTCCATTTAGTTTGATGTTGGCTACTGGTTTGCTGTATATTGCTTTTACTATGTTTAGGTGTGGGCCTTGAATTGCTGATCTTTCCAAGACTTTTAACACGAAGGATTTTGAATTTTGTCAAATGCTTTCTCAGTATCTAATGAAATGGTCATATAGCTTTTTTTCTTTGAGTTTATATAGTGGATTACATTGACAGATTTCTGTGTATTGAACCATACCTGCATCCCTCGGATGAAACCTCCTTGATCATAGTGAATGATCGTTTTCATGTGTTCTTGGATTTGGTTTGCAAGAATTTTATTGAGTATTTTTTGAATCGATATTCATAAGAGAATTTGGTCTGAAGTTCTCTTTCTTTGTTGGGTCATTGTGTGGTTTATGTATCAGCACAACTGTTACATTGTTCTTTCTGTTTCTATTTTGTGGAATAATTTGAAGGGTATTAGGTCTTCTTTGAAGATCTGATAGAATTCTGCACTAAAACCTCTGGTACTGGGGATTTTTTGGTTGGAAGACTTTTCATGACTATTTTTATTTCCTTAGAGGTTATGGGGCTGTTTAGATGGTTATCTGATTCTGATTTAACTTTGGTATCTGGTATCTGTCTAGAAAATTATCCACTTCATCCAGATTTTCCAGTTTTTTGAGTATAGGCTTTTGTAGCAGGATCTGATGAATTTTTTGTATTTCTTCAGTTTCTGTTGTTATTTCTCCCTTTTCATTTCTGATTTTGTTGATTTGGATACTGTTTCTGTGCCTTTTGTTTATCCTGGCTAAGGTTTTATCTATCATGTTGATTTTCTCAAAGAACCAGATCCTGGTTTGGTTGATTCTTTGTGTAGTTCTTTTTGTTTCTATTTGGTTGATTTCAGCCCCGAGTTTGATTATTTTCTGCTGTCTACTCCTCTTGGGCGTATTTGTTTCTTCTTGGTCTAGAGCTTTCAGTTGTGCTGTCAAGCTGCTAGTGTGTGCTCTCTCCAGTTTCTTTTTGGAAGCACTCAGAGCTATGAATTTTTCTATTAGCACTGCTTCCATTGTGTCCCATAAGTTTTGGCATGTTGTGCCTTCATTTTCCTTAAATTATAAAAAGTCTTCAATTTCTTTCTTTATTTCTTCCCTGGCCAAGTTATCATTGAGTAGATAGTTATTCAACTTCCATGTGTGTGTGGGCTTTCTGTTGTTTTTGCTGTTATTGAAGACCAGCCTTAGCCTATGGTGATCTGATAGGATGAGTGGGATTATTTCAATCTTCTTGTATCTGTTGAGGCTTGTTCTGTGACTAATTATATGGTCAGTTTTGGAGAAGGTACCATGAGGTGCTGAGAAGAATGTATATATATTTTTTGCTGTAGTGTGAAATGGCCTGCAGATATCTGTTAAATCCATTTGGTTCATAACTTCTGTTAGTTTCACTGTGTCTCTGTTTAGTTTCTATTTCCATGATTTGTCCATTGGTGAGAATGGGATGTTGAAATCTCTCACCATTATTGTGTGAGGTGCAATGTGTGCTTTGAGCTTTAGTAGTGTTTCTTTTACAAATTTGGGTGCCCTCACATTTGGGGCATAGATGTTCAGAATTGAGAGTTCATCTTGGTAGTTTTTTCCTTTGATTTGTATGAAGTGTCCTTCCTCATTTTTTGGTAACTTTTGCTTGAAAGTTGATTTTATTTGATATTAGAATGACTACTCCAGCTTGTTTCTTGGGACCATTTGCTTGCAAATTTTTTTCCAGCCTTTTCTCTGAGGTAGAGCCTGTCTTTGACAAAGGCTTGTACCTGACATTTCCCCATGTGTCCCCTTTCTCTCCATTCTCACTCACCTCTCCTTTCTTTCTGAGCCATGTGTGAGAAGTCTTCCTGATTGACCCATAGAAACAGGCTCAACACCATATCCCATGTCGGTCCTGGATAATGTGTGTTCAGTAGCGTTACCAGGTCTTCTCAAGAAGCATTCTCAAACAGTCCACGAGACTGGATTGAGATTAAATTTCTCTGGGTCTTCCATGAGAAGCTGATGTATATATGCTGTATGTACAGTCATGTTAAATCTTTATATTTAGAAGAGCAAAACACATACTAACTTCCTTCATTATTGTCATCCTTTACATCCCTGTTGTCATCTTCAGCATCTTCTTCTCCATGGCCATACTTATAATCAACACCATTATTATCATTAAAATAGTCATTAACTACAGGAGGAAGTTCAGATATTGCACTTGGCCACAGGAATGACAAATAGGGCACAGAGCTATCCACCTTTAATCTCTTCAGAATTCCACAGCACCTATCAGACACTACAATTGATGACTTAATTACCTATTTATTTATTTGCTATTGGGTATATGCAGGTACCTGTGCAATGACACACACATACATGGGGGTCAGAGGATAATTTGGGATGAGGTATTTTCATCCACCTTTTATGACAGTTCTGGGGATCGAACTCAAGTTGTTAGCTTTTCACAGCAACTGTTCAATACACTCAACTATCTTAACAGCTCATAAGTCACTACAAGTAAAAAATGAAAGACAGAAGACAAGGAACTAGTGAGATAACTCAAGATGGGAAAGGGCTTGACACCAAGCATGACAACCTGAGTTCAGTCCCTGGGACCTATGTTGTGGACGGAGAGCACTGACTCCTCCATCATGTCCTCTCACCTACACACGCGTACCGTTGAATGTGCATGACTACCAATAAATAAATATAACACCATACTTTAAAAAGGCACCAAGACACTTTTTATAATGTGTCATCTGTGACACAGCTAAGCACCATTTAGAAATAGAAAGTGAGGAAATCAGGTTAGAATTTCAAGGGAGGAATAAGGAGTTGGATGGTGAAGAAGATCTTGGAAAGGAAGTGCTCAGAAGTATTTAAGCTCTATTTCACTAGGTAAAACTGAGACACATCTCAGTATTTGTTAGAAAACTATGTGGGGGTTAAATGACCCTTTCCCAGGGGCCACCTAAGATTACCAGTAAACATAGATATTTGCCTTGTGACCCATAATAAGAGCAAACTTACAGTAGCAATGAAATAATTTTATGGCTGTGGGATCACTTCATAAGAAACCGTTTTTAAGTGTACTCAGCATTAGCAAGGTTGAGAACCCCTGCTGTAGGGAACCATGGGAAAATTGTTAACATTTGTGTTGAGCAGGCAGCTGTCTGCCTAACTCCAGCCTCCTATCTGGTGATGTTAAGTACTTTGAAAACCAGAGATAATAATGTTATTGCTAATGCAGGCTGATCAGATTGTGTGGTGCCTTTGTGAGAAGACCCTTGCACACATCATCAGCTTCCCCTTGATGTTAAAGATGCAAGAGAAACTCACGGTGCTGTTAGACACCCGGAGATGACAGCTGCTGTGCTTTGAAAATGTAATCAGTCAGTCAACAACCACCATTCACTTGACTCACAAAGATCTGCTCTTAAAATCCAGAGCTACTTGCTTTTCCTTGGGAAATGTCACAAAATAAAGGAAATCATCTGATTCAGATTATAAGCAGAATGGATCACATGACCAGCCTCCCTCATTGAGAGCAGAAGGCTGTTCAGGCAGGTCCTGGGGTTATTCTAATGTTTCAGTGTCATAATACTGATGATAGAATTACTAGTATCATGAGAGTTTCCAGGATACAGCTCAGTGCTGATCATTTACACTTGGGACCTAAGAGCACAGGTGAAATATTTTGACAAAGCCTGTGTCCAATGATAGAGCCACAGCAGCCAATGAAATGGAGAGAGTCTACAGCCAATCAAACAGCTAGCATGGCTTTTTCTTCATTCTTATTCTCTCACAGTGGTCCTTTGATAAGTACCAGCCCATGGGACCAAGTTCAGACTGAGTAAGGAACTCCTTTCCTCTTGTGAAATGTCTTCTCTCTGTGTCCTTTCTCTATTCAATGTTTTACTGATGGTCTACAGAGCCATGAGTAAACCTTTGTTCCTAATTCAGTATTTTATACATGTCCATAAAATTAACTGCAAAGTCAGTGTATAGTTTCTCAATGGAAATCTTACTTATTTAGAGGAGTGACAAGAAGTAGGGACTCCAGGAATAACATTATCTTTCTTTTTGTTGTTACAAGGAAGAATTTTTAATGAAAAGCATGCTAGTTTATAGAGATTGTATACTCAATGTTTCTTTCCTTTAAGTGTCTATTTTAACTTTGGGCTGATGAGATAGCTCAGCTAGTAAAGGGGTTTACTACCAACTCTGCTATCTGAGTTCCATCTGGGGGACTCACTTGATGGAAGGAGAAACAGAATTCACACAAGCTTTCCCCTGGACTTCACATGCACGCACCCACCTGCAAATAAAAAAAAATGTAATAGGCTGGACCTGGTGAAACACACCTTCAGGCTCAGTACTTCAGGGGCAGAGGCAGGAAGATCTCTCTGAGGTTTAGGCTAGCCTGGTCTCTGTAGTTAGTTTCAGCCCAGCTAAGGTTACCCAGTGAAATCTTGTCCCAAAATAAATTAAGAAAAAATAAACCTCTCTGTCTTCCAACTCTAAATTGGGTGAAAGAAAAAGAATTTGTTCAAAAGGAGTCAATGCTCATTTATAAAAACAATTATTTTTTTTTTACATTCCATATTTTATCCCCTCCTCCCGTCTACCCTCCTACTGTTCCACATCCCATACCTTCTCCCCACACCATCTCCACATGCATGCCCCCCATCCCCCAACCCCCACCACCCACCCAACCTGACCTCTAAACTCCCTGGGGCCTCCTGTTTCTTGAGGGTTAGGTGCATCATCTCTGAATGAACACAGACCTGTAAGTCCTCTACTGTATGTGTGTTGATTGGCCTCATATCAGCTGGTATATGTTGTCTGTTTGGTGGTCCAGTGTTTGAGAGATCTTGGGGGTCCAGATTTATTAAGACTGCTGGTCCTCCTACAGGATCAACCTGCTCAGCTTCTTTCAGCCTTCCCTAATTCAACAACAGGGGTTAGCTGCTTCTGTCCATTGCTTAGGTGCAAATATCTGCATCTGACTCAGCTTGTTGGGTCTTTCAGGGTGTGGTCATGCCAGGTCCCTGTTTGTAAGCACTCCATAGCCTCAGTAACAGTGTCAGGCCTTGGGACCTCCGTTTGAGCTGGACCCCACTTTGGGCCGGTCACTGGGCCTTCTTTTCCTCAGGCTCCTCTCCATTTCCATCCCTGTAATTCTTTCAGACAGGAACAATTATGGGTCAGAGTTGTGACTGTGGGATGGCCCCTCCCTCACTTGATGTCCTGTCTTCCTGCTGGAGGTGGGTTCTATAAGTTCCTTCTCCTTATTGTCAGGCATTTCATCTAAGGTCCCTCCCTTTGAGTTCTGAGAGTGTCTCAACTTCCAGGTCTCTGGTGGATTCTGGAAGGTTCCCCAAATTAATTGGGGCTGAAAACATGGCTTATTTGGTGTTTGCCTGGCATGCATTGAGTGTGAGGTTCCTTCCTCGTCATTGTATCATGTGAGTGAAGGGACTCTAGTTAGTTCACATGTGGCTAGCATGACACTGGAAGACCTTGCCCTTTTCCCCCATTCCTTCTGCCTTGCTCAAATCCATTAGATTACATCCCTGTAGCTAGCCCTCAAAGATCTATTCCCTCATTTGGCCAATATCTCCTCCTGAAGCTGACTTCCAGGGAATAGCTATCAAAGTACTGAAGTTCAGCAATCAAAAGCCCCCACTGGCTCACCTAACGTAACCCAATTAAGATTAAATAACCCATCTTAACACAGGGTTTCCCCTTGAACCTTTATAAACCACCATTGGCCTATGTGCCATGTCTCCTCTCTATCCTGAGATAGCTTTTTGTGCCCAACCCAGTACCACACAAAAACCCCTTGCTTCTTGCCCCTTTTCTCCCCTCTCCTTCCCCCCTTCCCCTTCTCACTCATTTTCTATCTCCTTGTTTGTTCCCTTTCCCTGCCCTATGCCATTCTGTGGCAAATAAATTTCCTTTGTGCCGAGAATTTGGTCTGAAAACTTGGTCTTGAGAGTCCTGACCCAATACTTTTTCTTTTAATCAGCAATGTTAGATCACATCTGTAATCTCAGAACTTGGGAAGCAGATACTGTAGGACATGATGTACTGACATTTTTAAAGAATTCTGGCATTCGGGGTTCTTTAGAGAATACAGGAACAGTATAAGAATGTGCTCTCACGGTAATCCCACGTGTAAGGAATGTAGTGCTGCTTCATGCTGTCTGCAGCACCTGACTGTGATTTGTCTCATGCTCTAGCAGCAGCACAGTTTTGCCAGATGCAGCTCATTTATGCAGTTGTGTGGTATCTGAAATTCCAGGAACTTTTTCAAAGAGTACATAAATGCTGGAGCCCTGAGAGGCATGGTATGTAGTTCTAGGTCACTTAGGGAGGTTGGTTGCAGGTTGTTAAATAGCTATGGCCATATAAGCAACAAAAGGGAAAAATTACATTTAGGGATCTGTTTCCCCTCGATTCTTGTTTCTCTGCTATCTAGTATTAGGTGGTGAAACCAGAGGAATGAAAGGTGGTAAGACCCACAAAGTAGCAAAGACCAGCTAAAATCAGTGTAGGGGCTGTCCTCAGATTCACAGTGAGTCTGTCTGGGTTCATTGAAACCATGTCTTAAAAATATTAATTGAAGGCATAGAGATTTGCAAGCTGTGGATATTGGATCATTAAGGGTGTAGGAGATCCTAGCTGCATGGTAAATTATAAGAAAATCACGCCTTTAATCCCAGCACTCGGGAGGCAGAGGCAGGCAGATTTCTGAGTTCAAGGCCAGCCTGGTCTACAAAGTGAGTTCCAGGACAGCCAGGGCTACACAGAGAAACCCTGTCTTGGAAAAAATTTCATTTCTTTATCATCATTTCCCCTTGATAAGCACAAGAGAGGTGCTATAGGTGGAGTGAGCCGAGTGGTGCCCTCTATGAGAAGAGAGACAGGTGCTGGCAGGGCCATTGAGGTTCGTGTCATGAAATGATGGGCTAAGTCAGCTCAATGGTTCCACAAAGTCTCATACAGTGAGGAAGCTTGGCTGCGGTTTGAGAGGTAAAGCTGATAAGTCAAATGTCTGCGACACCTGTGTGAGATCCTGACCCTTCAGGGACAGTCCCAAGCCCAACAGGAAAAGATAATTAGGAAGAGATCGGACACAGGCTTTTTAAAAATCTTGTGGTAAAATATTCTGGCAGGGCACCTGTCGCTTTAACTACTGTTAAGAGTTTGGAGCTGTTGTTCTGTGATTTAATATACTTACTTTGTTGGGTTCCCATCCATCTCCAGAACTGGTCAGTAATCTAGACAAAGTATTTCTATGAGAGAGAGAGAAGTGGACTCCCATGGCATTCAACTTGTCTGACTGATTACCCATTAGGAAAGGAGGCTACCTATAAAGTCATGTACATTATAAAGAAATACCATCTGGACTATCAGGAACTCCAAAAAAAAAAAAAATCAACAACAAGTGGAAGCAATTTGACTCAGAGTCAGTAAAAATGTGGCCAATGATCTCTCTCTCTCTCTCTCTCTCTCTCTCTCTCTCTCTCTCTCTCTCTCCCTCTCCCAGACAAGGTTTCTTTGTGGAGTCCTGGCTGTCCTGGAACTCACTCTGTAGGCCAGGCTGGCCTCGAACTCAGAAATCCACCTGCCTCTGTCTCCCAAGTGCTGGGATGAAAGGTGTGTGCCACCAGGCCCGGCCCTGGGAGTCCACTTCTAAGGAGTACTTAATTAAAATCCCAAAGACACTTAGGGAATTTGTGTCTTAGAAGCAGTGAGAACACCCTGGGGAGAGGAGGATGGAAGGGATGGAGAAAGACTGCTCAATGGGCACTACATTACAGTATAAGAAAATGAGTTCTAATACTGAGGGTGTGGTACATATAAACACTGGATTATAACCAGTTATAATGAAAGAAGAAATTATGAAATCAGTTGAAAAATGGATAGACATGGGAAGTATAATAAGTGAGATGACGCGAACTTAAAAGACAAATATTTTTCCATTGTATGAGGATCCTAGCCTATAATGTCCAAGAGCAATGAATTCCTTCTGGGGCTTGGCAGATGTCTCAGCAACTAATAGTACTTGCTGCTCTTCCAGAGAGTCTGGGTCTTATTCCCGACACTCAGATGGTGGCTCAAAACCTTCTGTAACTCCAATTTCAGGGGTTTCAGTGCCTTCCTCTGGCCTCTGAGGATATTTGTGGTTACATAGGAATGTATGTGGGCAAACCATTCATGAGCATAAAACATTTTTTAAACTTTTACATCTTGAGAAGTGTATATAGCCTTGTCAAATCAAGCACACCCTGTGTGAGTCCCACTAGGTTTTTATTCCTAAAGATGGGAGGTTCTGTGTCTCACTGAGTGGTTAGGTACAGTTGTCATGTGATTGATTACTTTGAAGTAGTGCATTAATAAGCAGAATAAATATTTGAGCATCCTGTACAACCTAGATCATTTATTTTGATTTTAAGAAAGGCAGACCCAGGCCAGGTAGTGGCGGCGCATGCCTTTAATCCCAGCACTTGGGAGGCAGAGGCAGGTGGATTTCTGAGTTCGAGGCCAGCTTGGTCTACAGAGTGAGTTCCAGGACAGCCAGGGCTACACAGAAAAACTCTGTCTTGAAAAACAAAACAACAAAACAAAACCAAAACCAAAACCAAAAAAAAACCCCCCAAAACCCAACAAACAAACAAACAAAACCCTAAAGAAAAGAAATGCAGACCCCGGAGGAACTAGAATTCCTGCAAAACATTTTTTTTCTTTAAATGAAATGTTGTCAAGGATAATCATTTGATATGAAGACACTGCATTTCCTCTATATTTCCCATGTATATATGTAAACATGTGTAACTATGTCTATAGTCTTGGCTTAGAAAGAATATAGGGGGTAGTAATTGGTGTTGACTGAGGAAAGGACACATGAATCATGAAAGAGCATAAAATGTTTGGTTTTGTGTTTGTTATTAAGCATAGAGCACCCTGTATTCCCAAGTGGTATCCCATCCAAGTACTATCTAGGCTTGACCCTGCTTAGCTTCCAAGATCAGACAAGATTAAGCACAGTCTGGGCAGGATGGCCATAGACAAAGTTTTTTCCAAGTTTTATATCTGCATCTACATTTATTGCATGGGTGTTTTGCCATGCACAAATGTCTGTCTGCTATGTATGTGTCTGGTTCCTGTGGAGGTCAGAGGGTATCAAGTCCACTGGAACAGGAGTTACAGGTGGCTGTGAACCACTCTGTGGATGCTAAGATTCAAACTCAGGTCTTCTGCAAGAGCAGCCAATGCCCTTAATTCCTGAGCCATCTCTCCGGCCCATGGATTTTCTTCCCTTGTTTGATTTGTTTTGTCACCGTGAACATGTGAATTATTCTGCGGTAGTTATTGTAAAGGCCATGTTCTTGTTAAAGCAGTTGTCAGTCAGTGTAATAGGAGTTAGATGTGGCTAGTCGCTGAATACATTGGTTGCACTGATCCACTTACAAGGTAAGTTTTTTTTTTTTAAATTACTTGGTGGGGAGAGGTTTTATGACCTGAAAATGTCCCCCTTTTAAAATTTTGTTCAACACTATCTCAAGCCATCCTATTATAGTATTTCTTTATTTAAAGATTTTTTTAGATGTTCTTTTTTTATTATTAGATATTTTCTTTATTTACATTTCAAATGCTATCCTGAAAGTCCCCTATACTCTTCCCACTATAGTATTTCTTAATATGTAAATGATAATGCTATGGTTAAAGTGTTTTATTTAAATAAGAGTTAAAATAAAAAAAAATTGAAACAGTAAAAGGATCTGGTGGTGTAGTTAATAGTTGGGTGATTATAGATAGAAATGTGCCTATGTTCTAAAAACATTGGAAGGAGTTTTGATGTTTTCACTACAATGAAATATGTTTGGAGAGATGTGTGTGTTGCTGTGGTTTAACATTACCCAGTGTAGAAAAGTTCTGAAACTTTGGGAAGCAGCCTATTGATGAGTATGACTTTAATACATCAATGAGAATAGAAAATCCTTCTCATTAAGGAGTTACATTTAGCAACAGAAATTAATGAAACTGTCATTTGTGAGGTACTGGATGCAACTGGGGGTTGGTACTCAGTGTATTGGGCCAGACTGAAAGAGACAATGTAGCATATTTCTCTAACTTGTGGATCATGTGTTTTAAAAATAGATTTCTAAAACCATTTATATACAATCATATACATATATATGCGTGTATACATGCATATTATATATAAAATGTTATATTATATAACATATGACATAACAGTAGAAGCAAATTGTCTGGAGAAATGGAAGGGACTACCAGTGGAGACAAGAAAAGAGAGAGAGAGAGCATAATGGAATGTTGGGGGAGCAGGTTAAAGTGTATATCTTTATATGAAAACATATCCATAAAACTCATTATTACATGCAAGAATATGTACCAATTCTTAAAAAAAATGAATTGACTGGGAATCATGGTACACACCTTTAATCCCAGCAAAGATTAGAAATTAGACAGGGAATCTCAGGTTGAGGTAAGCCCGGTGTATAAAGCAAGTTCCAAGCCAGCCAAAGCTACAGAATTGAGACTCTGCCTCAAATGATAAAGCAAAAAACAATGGGGTAGAAAGAAAGCCCTCAGGACAGAAAGTAGAATAATGATTGTCAGGGAATGTGAGCTTCTTATTTAACTGATAGGATTTCAGTTTTAGAAGATTAAAAACTGTTACACAGACAGATGTGGTGATGGTCTGCATTGTGTGATTAAATGGGGCAGACAGATGTGATGGCCTGCATTGTGATTAAATGGGGCAGTATATTAGGACAGAATTGCCACATGGTAAGATGATGAACATGATTGTAGTATCAGTCTTTGTCTGATTGTAGTTAGACTGGATCTGTTGTAAATTCAATTAACCAAATTCAATTTTACACATGTATTCATAAAGCATCTCTATGTGTTAAATAGGAGCTATTCCAATCAGTTTTCTGAGTTCTTGTGAACCTTTTGAAGATTTTGTTGTCATTCTGTTTGAATAGAACCCTCTAGTGCAGTGGTTCTCAACAGTGGGTTGAGACCCCTTTAGGGTCTGTTTCTAGCACCCACATGGTGGCCCACAACCAAATCTAATGCCAGTCCTAGGGGATCTGATGTCCTCTTTTGGCTTCAACAGGTACTGTATGTACATTCTACATAGGTATACATGTAGAAAAGGACCCCCACATAAAACTTTTCTTTTTTAAAAAAAGATTTATTTATTTATTTTATGNATATGAGTACACTGTAGCTGTACTGATGGTTGTGAGACATCATGTGGTTGCTGGGAATTTGAATTCAGTATCTCTGCTTGCTCCAGTAAGCCCTACTCAGTCCTGCTTGCTCTGGCCTAAAGATTTATTTATTATATCTAAGTACATTGTAGCTGTCTTCAGACATACCAGAAGAGGGCACCAGATCTCGTTACAGATGGTTCTGAGCCACCATTGGTTGCTGGGATTTGAACTCAGGACCTTCTGAAGAGCGGTCAGTGCTCTAAGCTGCTGAGCCATCTCTCCAGCCCCACACAACATTTCTTAATTAAAAAGTTTTTTTTATTTATTCAACCCAGAGCAAACATTATTCAAAAATATCCAGTATCAAACAGTGTGTTACTATTCATACAGAGGTTCTTACAAGGACGTGGGTTTACATTCAGACCTGAGAAATGTCCCTAGGAGTATATGGTGGCAGGTACCAAGGCAAACATTGTCAACCCTCTTTGGCTCTTATGGATGAACTGTTCATTTATTGACTTTTTCTTTTTAGTGGGTTATCAGTCCCTCTGACTGTGGCCTTAGCACTAAGGTTTTTGTGTGGTTTGGCTTGCTTGTCTTTTCTCTTCTTTTTTTCTTAATTTTTTATTATTTAAGTGCATTCTATACATCAAACATATTAATGATACTGAGTATTTTGAGAATCTGATAATACCTAAAAATTTGTTCAACTTTTATATTCATATCCTTTCATACCCTAAAATATCATTAATGAATATTTAATGCTATCCATAACTGAGGATCCTATACCTAATGTTGAATACTAAACTGTTTCAAAACATACAAATATTCTTTTAGAGTTAAGCATAGTAAAAGAGCATAAAATATTAAAAATAAATCATTAAGAAATATATTCAGAAGCCCTTATATGGTAGCACCTGACATAGTGAGAGAGTATTTAAAATGCATTATATATCTGTGTACATTGTCTAACAATCAGTTTACTTAAAAAAATTATCAGTGTTTCTAGGAGAGAAATTATTTTACCAGTAAGTATATTTTAAAAATTTCAAAATAGCAAAAACTCTTTGAAGTTAAACATTAAGAAAATGCTAATTTCTAGCACAGTGAGAAAAATTATCAATAATATTTCTATGATGTTTGTAGAGCATATTAATATTTTCAACTGTTAATATTCAACAAACTGAATAATCATTTTAAGATACAATTCATTGTTATGTCTCCCCTTTAATTACTGATTTTATTAATTTGGATACTGTCTCTGTGCCCTCTGGTTAGTCTGGCTAAGGGTTTATCTATCTTGTTGATTTTCTCAAAGAACCAGCTCCTGGTTTTATTGATTCTTTGTACAGTTTTTCATTTTTGTTTCTATTTGGTTGTTTTTAGCCCTGAGTTTGATTATATCCTGCCATCTACTCCTCTTGGGTTTATTTGCTTCTTTTTGTTCTAGAGTTTTCCTATGTGCTGTCAAGCTGCTAGTGTAAGCTCCCTTCAGTTCCTTTTGGAGGCACTTAGAGCTATGAGTTTTCCTCTTACCACTGCTTTCATTGTGTCCCATAAGTTTTGGTATGTTTTGCCTTCATTTTCCTTAAGTTCTAAAAAGTCTTTAATCTCTTTCTTTCTTTCTTCCTTGACCAAGGTATCATTGAGTAGAGTGTTGTTGTTCAGCTTCCATGTGTATGAATGCTTTTGGTTGTTTTTGTTGGTATTTAAGACCAACCTTAGTCTGTGGTGATCTGATAGGATGCATGGGGTTATTTCAGTCTTGTTGTATCTGTTTAGGTCTGTTTTGGGACCAATTATATGGTCAATTTTGGAGAAGGTACCATGAGGTGCTGAGAAGAAGGTATATTCTTTTGCTTTAGGATGAAATATTCTATAAATATGTTAGATTCATTTGTTTCATAACTTCTGTTAGCTTCACTGTGTCTCTGTTTAATTTCTGTTTCCATGAACTGTCCATGGCTGAGAGTGGGGTGTTGAAGTCTCCAACTATTATTGTGTGGTGTGCAATGTGTGCTTTGAGCTTTAGTAAAGTTTCTTTTATGAATTTAGGTGCCCTTGCATTTGGAGCATAGATGTTCAGAATTGAGAGTTAATCTTGGTAGATTTTTCCTTTGACCAGTATGAAGTGTCCTTCCTTATCTTTTTTTTGATAACTTTTGGTTGAAAGTTGATTTTATTTGATATTAGAATGGCTACTCCAGCTTGTTTCTTGGGACCGTTTGCTTGGAAATTGTTTTCCGACCTTTTACTCTGAGGTAGTGTCTGCCCTTGTCACTGAGGTGGGTTTCCTGTATGCAACAAAATGCTGGGTCCTATTTACATATCCAATCTGTTAGTCTATATCTTTTTTGGGGAATTGAATCCACTGATGTTAAGAGATATTAAGGAAAAGTGATTGTTACTTCTTGTTATTTTTGTTGTTAGAGGTGGAATTATGTTGTGCTATCTTCTTTTGTGTTTGTTGAAAGATTACTTCTTGCTTTTTCTAGGGTGCAGTTTTCTTCCTTGGGTTGGTGTTTTCCATTGGCTTGGATTTTCAAGATAGGGTTTCTCTGTGTAGCCCTGGCTATCCTGGAACACTCTCTGTAGACCAGGCTGGCCTCGAACTCAGAGATCTCTGGCTTCCTCAGACTACTTTGAGTGCAGGGATTAAAGGTGTGCACCACCAGTGTCTGGCCATTAGTTTTAACACATGCTTCATATAAATTAGAGTGAAAGGGTGAAGGATGAATCCATATATATCCGAAGGAAAGATATTATAATATCAATAACTTTGAGCCTTTTGAAGTTGTTGAGATTTGACACTCATCTAATTATTCAGTTATCACTTAGGTCTTTGTTTTGAAGATTATCAAGCTCTGGAATCTGAGATCACTGTCGAAGATGGCGGACTCATCTGGCTCTGGCTTGCTGAAACCTGTGCTAAAACTGAGTGATGAGGAGTTCCAGAGTTTTAAAGAGCTTCTCAGGAAAGAGCCTGAGAAATTTAATCTCAAACCAATATCCTGGACGAAAATTGAGAATTCTTCCAAAGAAGACCTGGTGACGCTATTGAACACACATTATCCAGGACAGGCATGGAATATGGTATTAAGCCTGTTTCTAAAGGTCAATCGGGAGGACCTCTCAATCATGGCTCAGAAAAAGAGGAGAAGTAAGTGAGAATGGAGAGAAAGGGGAAATGTTGGGAACTGGCCTTGGCTGCTGGCAGGGCATGGAGAAGGGTGGAAACAGGAACAGTGAAGGAAAGGAAGGCTTAGACAAGAAAGTCATTTGTTTCATGGGAGACAGGACGGAGTGGATGCTCATCTCTGAATGGCTTCTCCTACTCTGACAGTCTCTTTCTATTGAAGGCTTTGTTTATGCACAACATCATTCCTTCAGAATTTTTTTTAAACGTACAAACAAACATTAAGCTTCATATTTATTTATTTAATTTAATTTTTAATTTAGTTTTTACATTCCATATTCTATTCCCCACCCCATCCACCCTCCAACTGCTCCATATCCCACACTTCCTCCTCACCCCACCCCACCCTGTCTCCATGTGGATCCCCCCACCCCCTACCCCCCACCCCCACCCCACCTGACCTCTAAACTCCCTGGGGCCTCCAGTCTCTTGAGGGTTAGATGCATCATCTCTGAATGAACAAGGACCTGGAAGTCCTCTACTGTATGAGTGTTGGGGGCCTCGAATCAGCTGGTGTACGCTGCCTGGTTTGTGGTCCAGTGTTTGAGAAGTCGCGGGTGTCCAGATTAATTGAGACTACTGGTCCTCTTACAGGATCACCCTTCTCCTCAGCTTCTTTCAGCCTTCCCTAATTCAACATCAGGGCTCAGCTGCTTCTGTCCATTGGTTGAGTGCAAATCTGCATCTGACTCTCTCAGCTGCTTGTTGGGTCTTTCTGAGGGCAATCATGATACTTCCCTTTTTGTGAATGCTCCATAGCCTCAGTAATATTGTCAGGCCTTGGGCCTCCCTACTTTATTCATTGATTACACAGCTTTTCAAAATACATTTTCTTCTAAAGTCTTCCTTGATTACATAGAATATCAACAGATGAACAAGGCAAGCAAACGGCAATTTTATGAAAACTAAAAATTAACATTATGATAATCAATTTTCTTTTAACTCAATATGGTCTTCCGTAAGATTGATGCTGTAAAGACTTGCAGTTATAGAAATGCTAGACAGGATGACTCTATTTGAATTTGATTCTGTTTCAGTTTGGCACAGAATTAATAGATCTAAAGTTATTTCCTACTACCTGTTCTATCAAACTTGGCTTTCTACAAAAGTTCAATTTCTCTGACACTTACTTAATTCTTCCTTTCCTTCCTCTATATTTCTTTTATGTTTGGCATAAGCCCATTGCCCCTTTTCTTTGATTCTTAAAATATCGTGTAGCCCCTTGCTTAAGCAAAGGGAGTCTATCAGAAAAGTTCTGGTCTAACAAGTCTGTTCAGGAAGGCAGGCAGTTCAGTGACCCAAAGTGCCTTCCTCGGTCATGAACTCCTGTTTTAATATGATTCCTAACTTTCGCACAATTCTGTAAAGAACAAATGAACATCAGGATTCCTAAATCTCCTCACTTTTGCCTTTAGGAAGTTACCAAGGCTTGTCATTAACTGTGTGACCTCTCTTCCTATTCATACAAGTTCTTTAGTTCTGAGACTGAGCAGAAAAGCCTACTGATTCCATTACAGTTTGTCTGCTTCTAAATTTCCCTAAGTTTTCCTTCTTTAGTAATTTTCTCAAATCCTCTGTCTCATACTTGCTAATAACACTCTTTAATTATCTAAATATTTCTTAAGTAACTAATATTTCTTAAGAACAACTCAATTTTCTGTATAACTGTTTATTTTGGGGGAACTTTCATTCATTTCATTCTGGTTTGTACTAGCTTTTTGTTATCCCAGTTCTAGCTTTCAGAGAGTATCCTTTAACAGCAAGAAATATAAGTATAGCCAAAGGTGTGTAGAAAATGTGCACCAAGGGCAGTGGAGGGGTCAACTCAGGTGGTCCAAGCACTGAAACTTTGTCAAACAGAATCTTCAGGACACTTGGCAGTGACAGGGAAAGTTTGCCATCTAGGACCTTCTATTTTAAACTTTCGAATCTCCTATATATTACATCCCAACTGCAATTTCCTCTCCGTCCATTCTCTGATTTCCCCTCCCCTCTCACACACATCTGCTGTTCCTGCATTCATCTTCAGAAACCAGCAGGCCTCCCAAGGACATCTATGGAACACTCAATAATAGTAAGAACAGGCACAAACCCTCATACGGGACTGAATGAGGCGACCCAGCAAGAGAGAAAGTGTCCCAAGAGCATGGGAAAGAGTCAGACACCCCCAACTCTGACTCTTGGGGATCTCACAAAAGCACCAAGCTAACAACTGTAATGTGAAGGTGGTGTCATCATTGAGTGATAGCTCTCCATGTCTGGATATTTGAGAAAGATTTGAAAAAAAGCCATTGAGTATTATATACAAGTCATCAATTAACTGCGGTGACAGAGGGTGTTCTAATGCACATAACAAAAGATATGCAGGATGGATTGTAACTAATAAAGCAGAGTCTAATACTGACATTGTTTACTCTAGCTAGCTAAGAAAATTGTTCTTTTATTTGCTTTTTAAAACGTAGCATTCAAAACAAGTAAGACATCCACCCCCCTCTCTTCCTCTATCTCTCTCCCTTTCCTCCCTCTTTCCCTTTCAATCTTTGAAAATGTTTCACTGTGTAGTTCAGACTTGTCTTGAACTCATGACTTTCTCCTTTAACTTCCCGAGTTCTGTGTTCTCAGGTACCCAGTGCCAGACTCAGCTGCAATGGAATTCTATCGTTTGCTTACTCATTTTGTTAACTAGACATGTGCTATGAATGAATAGATCTTCATCACCTTGTGAATTTCTCAAGACAGTAGAGAAAGACCTCAGATTTGCAACCTTAGAATTTCTCCAGGTGTGGAGCATGTCCAAAACTTCTGGAGGGAGTATTTTATCAACAAATCACTTCACATTTCAGAGGCATCAAAACCATCTCCATGTCCCAATTTGTCTACCTCCTTTGACAGAATTATGGTTTAACAGATGTTGTAAATGACAGAAGTGTCCATCAAAAATCTTCAGCAAAACCACTTGCTTGGTTCAACTGGTCATGAGTTATGCGAATTATTGTCTAGTCAGCAGTAGCAAGATGATCAATGTCACTAAATTGGTTTCCACATAGGGATATAGGTATCTGTTATTTAGGAAGGACCATGTAGATATATATGTATAACTGTATACATATAAGAATAACTGGACATGGTCACTGTATTACTTACTTTTTTGTTGCTGTGATAAAACGCCAAGACCAAAAGCAACTCATGGAAGAACTTATTTTGGCTTATGGTTCCAAAGTGATGAGTCCATTATGGAGAGAGGCATGACAACACATAGGCATGGCAATAGAGCAGGAAGCTAAGATCACACCTCAGCTGCAAGCATGAAACAGAGAGTGAACTGGAAGTGGGATGAAGCTATAAAAGTTTAATGCCTTGTTGGTATTGAATTACTTATTTCCTGCAGTTCCTTGAATGTAGTTTTCCTCCTTGGGTTGGAGTTTTCCTCCAAGTTTTTTTCAGTAGGGCTATATTTGTGGATAAATATTGTTTTAATTTGAATTTGTCTTGAAATATCTTGTTTTTTCCATCTATGGTGATTGAAACTTTTGCTGGGTATAGTAGTCTAGGTTGGCGCCTGCAGTTTGTTAGAGGTTATAAGATATCTATCTGAGGCCTTCTAACTTTGAGAGTCTCTCTTGAGAAATTGGTGTAATTCTGATAGGTCTGCCTTTTTTTTTATGTTACCTGGCCTTTTTCCCCTGCTGCTTTTAGAATTATTTCTCTCTTCTGTATTTTTGTGTTTTGATTATTATGTGACAGGAGGATTTTCTTTTCTAGTTGGTGTGATTTTCAGTCTAATTGGAGTTCTATATGCTTCTTGTATGTTTATAGACATCTCTTTCTTTAGGTTGGGAAAGTTTTCTTCTGTGATTTTGTTGAGAATATTTTCTGGGCCTTGGACCTGGAACTCTACACCTTCTTCTTTTCCTATTACTCATAGATTATGTCTTTATGTGGCATTCCAGATTTCCTGGATGTTTAGTGTCAGGAAGTTTGTAGATTTAATATTTTCTCTGACTGATGTATCTTTCTTTTCCATTTATCTTCTACATCTGAGATTCTCTCTTCCACCTCCTGTATTCTGTTGGTGATGCTTGCATCTGTTATTCTTGTTCTCTTTCCTAGTTTTTCCATATCCAGGATCTCTTTAGTTTGTTTTTTCTTTATTGCTTCTATTTTCACTTTCAGGTCTTGCAGTTTTATTTATATCTCGATGGTTTTGGCCCCGAGATATTATTGTTGTAGTAGATATTGGGATGGAAGTGAACCTTGATGGATCTGGTGTGGGGGATTTCTGATGCTATCCTTGGAATACATGGTTCCAGAAATGCAGTTCTGATTGGTTCAGGAGTCACAAGTCTGATGAAGGTGGGTGAAGAGGTGGCAGAAGAATTGAGGTACTCTTGGAATATCAGGGTGCACAGGGCAGCTTGGCTTGGCCTAAAGGGCTCAGAGATAAGAGATGATGGGAGGGAAAAGCGAAGCTTACATGTATGGCTCAGGATCTGCAGGTCTTAAGAAGATCAGGGGAGAGGTGGCAGGTGAATGTATGTCTCCCTTGGGATAGCAGGTTTCTATGCCAGTTCTGATGGAGGTATGAGAGAGTTGTCAGGAAAATGGAGGTCTCATTCCCTCCCAGTCACCCCCTCCCACAATCCTACCTCTATACCCCCTTCTCTTACCCTCTGAGATGGTGGGTCCTTCATGGGTATTCTTCCACTCTGACACATCAAGCCTTTGTGGGAGTAGGCACATCCTCTTCCAAGTGAGGCCAGAGAAGGTAGCCCAGCTTGAGGAACATATCCCACAGGATAGGCAACAGCTTTTGGGATAGCTTCATTCCAGTTTTGGGGGATCTACATGTAGAATAAGCTGCATATCTGCTACATATGTGCAGGGAGGCCTAGTTCGAGCCCCTGTGTGCTCTTTGGTTGGTGGTTCAGTCTCTGAGAGCCCCAAGAGCCCAGGTTAGTTGATTCTGTTGGTCTTCCTATGAAGTTCCTATCCCCGTGAGAACCACAGTCCTTCCCTGTGCTCTTCCCTAAGTGCCCATTCTCCACGCACCGTTTGGCTATTTGTGTCTGCATCTGTCTGAGTCATTTGCTGGGTGGAACCTCTCAGAAGACAGCCATGCTAGACTCCTCTCTGCAAGCATAAGAGAGTATCATTAATACTGTCATGGATTGGTGCTTGCTGATGTGATGGGTCTCTAGTTGGGCTGGTTATTACTTGACCATTCCCTCAGTCTTTGCTCCAACCCCTGTACCTGCTTATCTGGTCCAAACCACCACAAGCTATGCATTCTAGCTTTTCTTAGTGTTTCTTGACAATATAGCTAGTTTGAGTTCAAAGTGTATTCTGGGATACAAAAGACTGTCTCTAAATACAGGAAAAAAGAAACTTGATTAGAGTAGGACAAATTCTTAAGCTTAAGTTTTTGTTCTCTTTAGGCTACTACACTAGTTGTGCTTACAGGATAGGAGACACTGAGTCAGGGAGCTGGAGCCATCCCTACAAACATGATAGGACTTCTTGTTGCCTTGCTATACATAGGAGTGTATGATCCTCTTTTATTAACCATTCAATCCATTGAATATTTACACTTTTATCATGACTTAAGAAGTCAAATTACATACACGGCACATTCTGTTCCACTCAATTAAAAGCAAGGCTGAATAGATCCCAGAGCCACGGCCATCTGAAGCAGATAGTGTATTCTCTTAGGTTGACTGAGTTAAGTGTCTGTCCTCTGTGGACATGTGTAAACTTTTCATCCCCAAACAAGACTTCCTAGCTGTAGTGATGTCACTGTTTTCAGAATGCTCAAGTTTTTCTTTGGAAAGGTGTCTTGACTGTTGAGAGGCATTATTACTTTGGGTTTTTATCTCCACCAGATGTCAGGATTCCCCCCTTTCAGTGAAGAAACTTTAAAATACAGATGAGACCTATTTTCTGCTTGGGGAGAAAGACAGACAGACAGAGACAGAGAGGCCCAGAGTGAGAACCACAAATAGAGACAGCACACAAAAAAATAAATTTCTTAAATTAAGCACAAGATTTGTATAGTAGAAATGATCTAGACCTTACTGTTTCAACTTAAGGAGCAGTAAAACTTAACCCAATTCCAGTATTTATTCATCCATCCAATCTCACTAAGTCACATAAACTCTTAACATGTAACGTTTACATTTGCTATTTTAGCTTTATTTTACATTATATTTATGTGTGTGTCAACATGTGGTTGTGTTTCCAGGAGTGTAGGTTCCTCTAGGTCAGAGGATTTAGATCCCCTGGAGCTGGAACTGCAGGCATTTGTGGGCCACTTGATGTGGGTACTGGGAACTGAACTCGGGTCCTTTGCAAAAGCAGTATGTAGTCTTAACCTGTGAGCTACTTCTCCAACCCACATTTACGTAGTTACTGATTTGTGTGGGTGTACAATGGAGTGCATGTGGAGATCAGAGGACAACTTGTTGGAGTTGCATGTTGGTCCAGTGTGCCCCTGTCCATTAAAACATATTTGCAGCCCCAAACCAACATTTTATT
The DNA here is from genome assembly GCF_900095145.1 of Mus pahari. Classification (NCBI taxonomy): domain Eukaryota; kingdom Metazoa; phylum Chordata; class Mammalia; order Rodentia; family Muridae; genus Mus; species Mus pahari. The sequence continues at coordinate 47,351 of NW_018392456.1, read as the reverse complement.
ATGTGGAAACATAGGACATCCTTTTTTTCAAAACAGAACAAAAAAGTAATAGATTTAAAATTCCATGCAAATACAAATTTTCTGTTTTGAAAAGATATTTGAGTATTTATATTAAAGATATTTGAACAATTATATGAGTATTTTGCTTATACCTATGAAATATGCTCCACATGCAAGCAATGCCTGCGGTGGCCAGAAGAGGGCAGGAATCCCTAGAGCTGAATTTAACAGTTGTCAGAAGCAACGTCTGTGCTGGGAACTGAACCCAGATCCTCTGGGAGAATAGCACGTTCTCTTAACTTCCTGAACATCTCGGACACACCAATCACTGATGCAATTGCCAGTAAATCCCAGAGAAGACTGTAGGCTCCTGTCCTCCGAAAGCATGGTACAGAAGAAACTCATGAGGAAGTATTCAAGTGTGTTACTGTTCATATGCTGGCTGCATGCTAACTTCTTCATAAATAACCAGAGAAAGAAACGCCTTCTCTCAGACTTCTTTGACTGAGGACATTGATCTAGAATACATTAAATAACATATCTAAAACTATGAGATGCATACAATTTAATCCAGGGCAACCTGACACCCTGATCAGGATTCTTACCCATAGACTTAAAACCCTATAGTTCCCAAGTTGGAGTCACTGCATTTTTACCCGAAGTAAATCTTGCTGTGACTGAGCATAGAATTATAAACATATTTATCAAATTGAAAAATTATAAATAGAAGGATTCTTAGATGCCTTACTGGAGATAGGAAAGTTTTAAACTGAATAGCAACATTCTGAGTCCTAACTCATAAAGTCATTTACAAGTGAAGTACTTACAGATTTCTCCTGGGAGGTACCATGCCCTTAGCAAATTTGTAATGCAACAAATATCCAGAACTCAGCCTTTACTGTAGCTGTTGCTCAAAGGCGAATGACCAGTTTGGTCATAATGCTTTATAGGCAATATATCAAATATATTATAACCCCAGGTATGGGGAAACAACCAACTGAGAGTCTGGGTTTTAGGACCTAAGTTGGGTACCAAGGAGATATGTGCTGAGTTAATTTTCTTTTAAAAAATTTATTTATTTATTTATTTATTTATTTATTTATTTTGTATATGAGTACACTGTAGTTGTCTACAGCAGAAGAGGGCATCAGATCCCATTACAGGTGGTTGTTAGCCACCATGTGGTTGCTGGGAATTGAACTCAGGACCTCTGAAAGAGCAGTCAGTGCTCTTAACCGCTGAGCCATTTCTCCAGCTCCTGAGTTCATTTTCTACGTGAATTAAAGCATGTAAGAGCAGGAGTATTCTAGGGAAGGTGAATGTAAAATGTATTGGCATTATAGATTTTTGAAGAGAAGGGGCCCTACATATGGGACACAGTATTCACACACTGCCTTTAGCAGTGAGTTCCCACTTCTTTTCACAAGCGTGGAAAGTGTTTCATGCAATATTTTTCTCTATCTAGAGGTGTGGTCGTAGAAAACTGGTTGGTTGATTGGGGTTAGGATGGGACCCTAACCATGCTTTGTTTGTGGTGTCATAAGAAAGGAAAACCTATATCAGGTGCCCGCGAAGGAGATGGGAATTTGTTGTAGGGGAAAAGGTAGGTGGCTCTCCACCCTTTTGTTTCTCCGCAGGAACAATGGCCTTGCTGGTGATGCAGATGTGTAGGTCATTCATTAGGCATGTATATATTTAAGAAATACTGTAATTCATTCTTGGGAGTATTCTATTCCTAATTGTCCTGTATTCTGATTTCATCCCACTCAGATAAACAAACTAAATACAAAAAATTTATGAAGACTACATTTCAAAGGATATGGACATTGGAGACCAACACTCATATACCTGATAGAAAGTACCATGAAATTGTAGAAGTCCAGTACAGAGCATTGCAGGAAATATTTGATTCTGAGTCAGAACCAGTCACTGCAGTTGTAGCGGGTACAACAGGAGAAGGAAAAACCACTTTCTTAAGAAAAGCAATGTTGGATTGGGCATCAGGAGTTTTATTTCAGAACCGGTTTCAGTATGTTTTCTTCTTCTCTGTCTTCTCACTTAACAATACCACAGAGTTAAGCTTAGCTGAGCTTATCTCAAGTAAGTTGCCTGAGTCTTCAGAGACACTGGATGACATTTTATCTGATCCAAAAAGAATCTTGTTTATCCTGGATGGATTTGATTACCTGAAATTTGACTTGGAACTCAGGACAAACTTGTGCAATGACTGGAGGAAGAGGCTGCCAACACAAATCATCTTGAGTAGTTTGCTACAGAAAATAATGCTTCCAGGATGTTCTCTGCTTCTTGAATTGGGACAAGTAAGTTTACCAAAAATCCGTCATTTGCTGCAGTATCCAAGGATGATAACTATGCAAGGATTCTCCGAGCAGTCTGTAGAGTTCTATTGTATATCCTTCTTCAATAACCAGAGAGGCATAGTAGTAACTGAGAATTTAAGGAATAATGAATTACTCCATTTATGCAGCAATCCTTATCTATGCTGGATGTTCTGTAATTGTTTAAAGTGGCAATTTGACAGGGAGGAGGAAGGGTACTTTATGGCTAAAACAGATGCAACTTTCTTCACAAACTTTATGGTTAGTGCATTCAAATCAACATATGCCCATAGTATTTATAAACAGAACAGAGCCCAATTAAAGACCCTGTGTACCTTGGCTGTAGAAGGAATGTGGAAACAGTTGTTTGTTTTCAACTCTGAAGATCTCAGGAGGAATGGGATATCTGACTCAGATAAGGCAGTATGGCTGAGGATTCAATTTCTCCGGAATCATGATAACGATACTGTGTTTTATCATCCTACACTTCAGTCATATTTTGCTGCCATGTTCTATTTCCTCAGACAAGACAAAGACACATATGTCCCAGTCATTGGAAGCATATCTCAACTTCTAGGAACCATGTATGCTCGTGGCCAGACCCACTGGTTCCAGACAGGCACATTTTTGTTTGGACTCATCAATGGACAAGTCGCCTCCTTGTTCCAACCATGCTTTGGCTTTCTACGATCCATATATGTAAGACAGGAAATCATTAGGTACTTTAAGTGTCTCGGTCAACAACAGTGCAGTGAGAAACTGGAAAGACCCCAGAATTTGTTCTCCTGTCTGCATGACAGCCAGGAGGAAAGATTTGTAAGACAAGTGATGGATCTATTTGAAGAAATTACCATTGATATTAATAGTTCAGATGCATTGTTAGTGACTGCCTACGCTCTGCCGAAATCCTCCAAATTAAAGAAACTTCACCTGCATATACATAAGACAGTTTTTTCAGAAATCTGTTACCCAGAATATTGTAAAACAAGAGTCTCTATGGGCAAAAGACGGTGAGTACACCTCTGAACCTTGTCTACTGTTGTTCAATATTTGCCTTAGTGTTAAGTGCATTATTTTATAGATGTGTCCATGCTGTATCCACATAAATTCATAATGAATCCAGAGGGAGATGTGTGTGGGGGGCCTTTCTATATTGTTCTCTGCCTTAATTCCTTGGGAAAGTCTCTCACCATCTTGATCAGGCAAACTGGTCAGGGAGATACTGTTTCCATTTTCTAATGCTGGGCCAACAGCCTCAAGCAATCATGTCCACCTTTCAGTGTCAGCACTATGGATCTGAACTCGGGTTCTCTTACCTATCGATCCCTCCTCCTAGTATGGTAAAGTTCTTTTATGCCTATACTCGATTGTGTAGATGACACAGTCAGAAAAGCTTTCTGTTGGGTTTTCACATTGTTGTTTGGAGCTGTGTGGCTCTGAACAGCCATGTCTTGACTCCCTCCATTCACACAAAGAAAAAAAAATTGTCACAGGGCCAATATGAGGTGGAAATGTGTGCAACTTCATTGCAGTGCTTCAAGCTTGCCTTCATCCATAGTAGGTTTAGGGTGTCCTGGTGATTACATTGAGTGGGTGGTTATACTAAATTGCTCTAGTTGACACGTCTCACATCTAATTAAGGTCGCTAGTTCCTACAAATGTGGTCTTTCAAATGTGTAAGTCTTTGACTGGACATACTAAGTCGTTCCCCCAGGACTCCCAAATACCTTCCCTAATTCACATAGAAATCATGTTTTGTCACTAAAACAAGAGGCACTAGAGAACCGAATAAAGTTGGATGCCTTCAGCAGTGAATCACAGATAGTGATAGTGAATCCTGAAGAGATTCAGTTCTAGTTTATCTCCTCTCAGGCCATGCCTCTTTATTACATTTTTTTCAGTGCATTGATTTGTATTTCATTCCTATATATAGAACATTCTGGTTACTCTCACTTTCTGTTCAGTTCTGTTTCCCTTCTACCTCATCACCCGACTTCTTTACAAGTTCCTTTCTCACATTGACATCTTTTTGTTTTGTCAGCTATGGCGCTTAACTAGAGTTAAACCCAGTGTGCCTAAGGGTTTGGAACTGAGCATTTGACCCCGGTAGGCTCACTTGTGGAAACAAACTTAAAGATGACTACTCCTCCCTCAGAAGCCAATGGTTAAACTGGAAGGGGAAGATCTGTGTGACCCTCTTCTCAATTTATTATTGGCTGGTATCAGGCCTGGTCTTTTACAGGACAATTAAGGCATCCATAGATGCTGTGGATCAAGACTTCAATGTCTATACCGTGGCCTGAAGATGGCATTTTGTATCCCCCAGTGTTCTCTCTCCTCCCCGTTCTCCCCCTCCTCCTCTCTTTCCCTCTTCTCCCTTCACCTTGTTCCTCTCCTCTCCTTTCTTTAAAAAAGATTTATTTTCTTTAATATATATGAGTGTCTTGCCTGCATGTATGTTTATGTACTTTGTGAGTACAGTGCCTGTGCAGCCCAGAAGAGGCCATTTGATCCTCTGGGACTTTAGTTACAGATGGTTGTGTGCTTCCACATGGATTCTGGGAATCAAACTTGTGACCTTTGCAAGAGCATGAAGTTGTCTTAACCTCTTAGGCATTTCCTGCCCCAGGGTCACTTTGTTAACCACTGTGCTGTATTGATCCATTTTATTTGTATAAACTTCTCCCAGTTTCAATGGTAACTCCCAGATTTGAGGGAGTTGGGAGTGATCTGCCTATTTGGAAGAATGTCTTTAGTTGAATTTAGCCATTAGAGAATAATGATGTGTTATCTCACTGCAGAAATCCAGCCGCATATTGGAAAACGTTATGTGGCATTTTCTACAACTTACATGTGTTGGATCTGGACAGCTGTCAGTTCAATAAAAAGGCCATAGAGGACCTCTGTAATTTGATGTCTCCATCTCCTACGGTGCCTCTGACTGCTTTTAAGCTCCAAAGCGTGTCGTAAGTTTAATAGTCACCCATCATTTAAGTAGACAGAAGAAATTCCCTCCTTTCAGGAGAAGACTAAAGCATGAATAGATGCAGAACTAAAATTCAAGAATAGTAAATACAATAGTACCCAAGAGTCACATATTTGAAGTTTTCTGTGACACACACACACACACACACACACAGAGATTTATGTATAGTTTAAAAGCCTATACATCTAGTGTGTGTGTGAGTGTGCACTCACACACGTGCACGCCAAAATAGCACTCAACAAGGACTGACTACATTCTCGAGACTACAATGAATGTTAATTAAAATCTATTTTAAAATTATTTTCAATTGTGAATATGTATGTGTGCATCTGAATTTGGGTTCTTTGGCGCTAGAATTATATATGCAGTTGTGAGCTTCCTGTCAATCTGTACTGGGAAATGAATTCTGGTTCTTTGCAAGAGCAGTATGTACTGTTAACCACTGAACCATCTGTCCAGCCCAATGTTAATCTCTAACTCATCATGATGATATCTATTTGTTATCATGAGGAAACATAGCCTGGAATAAGTCTGCTTACATTTTTCCCACCTTGAATGGGGAATGAATACTAAAAGAAAAAAAATCTAATTTTCTTAAAAGTCTGGAATGCACTCTATGACCATTATAGATTGTGATGCCATAAAAAACATTAATGCTTAAGAAGCCAGGTGATGGTGGCACATCTTTAATTCCAACAGTATGGAGGCAGAGGCAAGGAGATCTCTGAGCTTTGAAGGCAGCCTGGTCTACAGAATAAGTTTCAGGACAACCAGGCCTACATAGTAAAATCTTGTCTCAAAAAAAAAAAAAAAAAAAAAACCAAGCAAAAACGGAAAAAAAAACAACCAGCAAACCATTAGTACTTAAAGAGAAATGGACCCTTTACTTGGGAGACACAGCTAGAAACATTAATACAAACACAAGCATCTGTGCTCTACATAAGGCATAATTCTGGTTTGCTTTCAGTTGCACTGAAAATACCATGGCCAAAGGCAGCCTGGGGAAGAAAAGTGCATATTTCATCTTTTTACCACTCCTTGGTCATAATGCATCAACAAAGGCGGTCAGGGCAGGAACCTGAAGGCAGGAGGTGAAGCAGAGAATATAAAGAAAATGCTGTGTGCTGGCTGGTCTCCCCTTGACCTGCCTCTACAATCTTTCTTATTCAGATAAGACCAACCTTCTCAGGGGAAATTGCCCCATCAGAGTGGCATTGCTACACTGATTTGTGATGAATAAAATGCCCATAGGTATATCCTTCTGACGGAGGCAATTCCTCAATTCAGGTTCCCATTTCCCAGATAATGTCAAGTTGGCAACTTCAATAAGCTGGGACAAGGCTATGTCCAGAGTTTAATATGAGGGTAAGTATGAGCCTACTTAGAATGTTCTAGAAGTTATACAGATGTGGAAAATATGACAAAGGGGAGAGATCTGAGTGGCTTGAGTCTTAGTGCTTCTCAGTGGTTAGAGATAACCAGTGAGAGTTTATGAGGTATCCAGGATGCCCAACCACAGCGTGTAAGACAAATCCGGGAGAGGGTGTATGCAAGTTGATCGGTCATGTACCCACACATCCTGGTGTAATGTGACATTTGGCCTTATTCTGCAGGTGTTCTTTCATGACTGACTATGGAGATGGTTCATTATTTTACACCCTTCTTCATCTACCTCACCTGAAATACCTGAATCTGTATGGCACTCATCTCTCCAATGATGCGATTGAGTATCTGTGCTCTGCTATGAGATGCTCAACATGCAAAGTGGGGGAGCTGCTGTAAGTCGATGCATTGTCCACACTCAGGAGTTTCTTTACAGTGGTTTTTTTCCCCACAGATCTGGCAAATTTAATATTTCAAGCACATTTAAGTAAGTCAAAGAAAAGATAGATAGTAAACGCGATACCACAACAAAAAATAGTACAGCAAATGCAAGTGAAAATATAGCACTACACGTGTCTCAATTATGAACAATTCTGTAAAATCTTGACAAACTCTAAACATTGAATATTGGTTTTATGAAACTGAACTTGAATATAAAACATAAATAATGTTGACAAAAATAGTATTACTGAGGTTGTAGATATGCCAATTGCATCAGTCTTATTTAGTAATGTTCACGGGTATGACATTATTACACTATATCTAATTGTCCCATATATATATATATATATATATATATATATATATATATATATATATATATTTTTTTTTTCTATGTATGTCCACTGATATATATGATATATATGTATGCATATATAATCAGAAAATGAGATATAGCATAATAATTTCATGTTTTAAATATATTTTCTACATGGATTAAATTCATCTGCCATAACTCAATATATCATATTTGCATGTGAAAATATGTAATATTTAGAATATTGTTTAGAAATGTGGGATCAAATTTAAGAGTCAATTGAAAAAGAGGGTTATAATACTAGCTTCTCAGAAGACTGGGGTAGGCAAATTGCAAATTTAACATCTGCTTGGTCTACATAGTATTAAGTTCAATGACAGCCTGAACAATTTAGCACATCCTTGTCTGCAGTTAGAAAGTCAACTTTTCTTCTTCTTTGTCATCTTCTCCTTCCTCCTCCTCTTCTTCCTCCTTTTCCTCTTCCTCCTCCTCCTCCTCGTCTTCTTCCTCCTCCTCCTCCTCTTCCTCTCCTCCTTCTCCTCCTCCTCTTCCTCCTCCTCCTCCTCCTCTTTTATTGGTTATTTCATTTATTTACATTTCAAATGTTGTCCCCCTTCCCTGTTTTCCCTCCACAAACCACGATCCCATCCCCCCTCACCTTTGCCTCTACGAGGGTGCACCCACATCCCCTTATGTTGTGGTCTCAAGCCTCCACAGAATCAAGGACCTCCCGTCCCATTGATGCCAGATGAGGCAATCCTCTGCTACATACGTAGTTGGAGCCACGGGTCCCTCTTTGGCTGGTGGTTCAGTCCCTGGGCACTCTGGGTGGTCAGTTTAGTTGATATTGTTCTTCCTATGGTTTGCAATCCTCTTAAGCTTCTTCAGTCCTTCCCCTTATTCTTCCATTGGGGTCCCTGGGCTCAGTCCAATGGTTGGCTATGATCTGCATTGGTCAGGTGCTGGCAGAACCTCACAGGGAAAGCTATACCAGGCTCCTGTCAGCAAGTGCATCTTGGCATCAGCAATAGACTTGGTATCTGCAGATGGGATGGATCCCTAGGTGGGGCAGTCTCTGGATGGCCTTTTCTTTAGCCTCTGCTCCATTTTTTTGTCCCTGCATTTCCTTTAGATAGGACTAAATCCAGGTTAAATTTTTGGAGACGGGTGAGTGGACCCATCCCTCAATTGGGGGCCATGCCTATCTACTGGACATGGTCTCTACAGTTTCTATCTCCCCTTTGTTGGGTATTTCATCTAATGTCCTTCCCTGTTGGGTCCTGGAAGCCTCTTGCTTTCCTGGCATCTGCAACTTTCTAGTGACTACCCCCAGTTCTTCATCCCCCACTGCTACATATTTTTGTTCAATTTCCTGACCCTCTGTACTTCTGTCTTATCTCTTCCCATACCTGATCTGCCTCCCCCTTTTCTCTCCCTCTCCTTTCTCCCTCCCAGGTACCTCCCTCCCTTTACCTCCTGTGATTATGTTGTTCTCCCTTCTAAGTAGAATTAAAGCATCCACACGTTGTTCTTCCTTCTTCTTAAGCTTCATACGGTCTGTGAATTGTACCATGGGTATTCTGAGCTAATATCCACTTATCAGTGAGTACATACCATGTGTGGTTTTTTTTTTGTTGTTGTTTTTGGGTTACCTCACTCAGTATGATATTTTCTACTTCTGTCCATCTGCCTAAGAATTTCATGAAGTCATTGTTTTTAATAGTTGAGCAGTATTTCATTGTGTAAATGTACCACATTTTCTGTATCCATTCTTCTGTTGAGGGCCATCTGGGTTGTTTCCAGCTTCTGGCTATTATAAATAAGGCTGCTATGAACATAGTGGAGCATCTTTTGGATATATGCACAGGAGCGGTATAGTTGGGTCTTCAGGTAAAACTATTTACAAGTTTTTAAGGAACCACCAGATTGATTTCCAGAGTGGTTGTACCAGCTTCCAATCTCACCAGCAATGGAAGAGTGTTCCTCTTTCTCCACATCCTCGCCAGTATCTTCTGTCACCTGAGTTTTGTAACTTAGCCATTCTGACTGGTGTGAGGTGGAAACTCAGGAGGGTCATTTTGATTTGCATTTCCCTGATGATTAAGGATGTTGAACATTTCTTTAAATGCGTCTTAGCCATTTGAAATTCCTCAGTTGAGAATTCTTTGTTTAGCTCTGTATTCCATTTTTAATAGGGACATTTGGTTCTCTGGAGTCTAATTTCTTGAGTTTTTAAAAATATATATTGGATAGTAGCCCTCTATCAGATACAGGGTTGGTAAAGACCCTTTTTAGATCTGTAGGTTGCCGTTTTGTCCTATTGACAGAATCCTTTGCCTTACAGAAGCTTTCAATGTTATGAGATCCCATTTGTTAATAGTTGATCTTACTGGCTGAGCCATTAGTGTTCTGTTCAGGAAATTTCCCCCTGTGCTGATATGTTTGAGGCTCTTTCCCACTTTCTCTTCGACTAGTTTCAGTGTCTCTGGTTTTATGTGGAGGTCCTTGATCCACTTAGATTTGAGCTTTGTACAAGGAGATAAGAATGGGTCAATTTGCATTCTTTTATAGAAAGCCAAATTTTTTCAAACTTACATGGGATTTTATATTTTCACTATCAAATATATTTTATGACTTACTCATTACCACAAACAATAATCCCATAACAAACAAATAAACAAAAATGTTATAACTGGTACTCATCACCTGCATTCAGTTCTCCCTCATTCTCTAGTATTTATACTTTCTTGCTCTTTATTTTCATGGGCATGTATTATTTGTTAGATTCCATATATGAAGAAGAAAGTGAGCCTTTTTCTAAACTTGTATGATCTTGCTTAATAGTATACATTCTAGGTTCACCCATTTCCTGATAATTTTTCTTATATTTTTCTTTAGTGTTTAAATAGTATTCATAGGTACATACCAAATATTCAAATTTTCATTATCCAGTAAACTCTCCTATTTCCTGAGGTTGCCTGTTTCCATTCTTTCTGCTGGCCCTTAGGGCTTCAGTTCTTTTCCCTCACCCAATACCAGATCAGGTTCTCCTCTCCTCTCCACTCCCTTCTCCCCATCCTCCTTCCCTCCTAGGTCCCTCCTCCCTCCCCACTTGATTGCTTGCTTCTCTCTCCCATGTGGGACTGAGGCATCCTCTCTTGGAGAAAGCCAAATTTTTAAAAATCATTTTGTATGCTTAACCTTCAAAGTTTACTTTGCATTAGCACATGTTGCACAAAATTAATTTCATTTTGACCATTTCTTTTTCTCTTTGTTTACATACATGCATATGTGCAGGTACCTATTCTCAGGTGCCTTCAAAAGTTGGGAGAGAGCATCAGGTCTCCTGGAGCTAGAATTATATGCAGTGGTGAGCTACCGGTGTCTGGTATTGAACTCTAGTCCTTCATTGAAGCAGCAAGTGTTAACTGCTGAGCCATATCTCTAGCTCCAACATTTGGACATTTTCAGCCCTGTTTACAATGTGCTTGTGACATATTCATTTATGTTCTGTTGGTACCCATTCCCTTCTTTAAAAATTCCCCTTGTTTTTTTGATGACTTTTTTTTCTAATGGTTTGAATACCAACATAACAGCATATCTGGATTTTATTTGTTTTGTTTTGTTTTGTTTTGTTTTGTTTTTTTGTTTTGAGACAAGGTTTCTCTATGTAGCTCTGGCTGTTCTGGAACTTGCTCTGTAGACCAGGCTGGCCTCCAGTGCACAGAGGTCTCCTGCCTCTGCCTCCCAAGTGCTGGGAGCACCACTGCCAGTCTTGGTTTTTTATTTTATTTTATTTAATTTATTTATTTTTAAGGTTTATTTTATTGTATATGAGTACACTGTAGCTGTCTTCAGACACACCAGAAGAGGGCATCAGATTCCATTACAGATGGTTGTAAGACACCATGTAGTTGCTGAGAATTGAACTCAGGCCCTCTACAAGAGCAGTCAGTGCTCTTAACCTCTGAGCCATCTCCCTAGTCCCATATCTGGATTTTTATCATATTTATTTATTTAGTGTGCAAGACAGGGTCCTCATAATACTCAGAGGTCAACTTGCAGAGGTGCCTTGTAAACACCTAACAGCACAGAAACAACCTGTATATAAAACATGGCTTTTGACAGGAGGCTAGAGAAGAAAAATAGGAGGCAGCCGCACAATCGGGCTATGTGGAAATGGCATGAGAATGAAAAGTTGGCAGGATACAATGGTCTGATATTTGTAAGCAACATGACAACTCTGATGTGCATTTAAGACCATTGGCATTTGTGATATGGTGGCTTATGATAGGCAGTGTGCAGTTTGGATTTTTTTTCTCCAGCTGTGTAATGGAATTACACATGTTTGTAATTTCATGAGTGCTTAGTGGGGGTAACAAAACCATTTTCTCTGATGGTTAGACTGTTGCCTTGTTGCCAGACAAGTAGCTTATAACCTTTTGATGGTTTCCAGGTGACAGGATGAACTTTTATTCTAATGAGGTGATCTTTGGTGGGCATAGTGGCCAGTCCCCAGAAGAACCAAATTAGCACCATTTTCTGTAACTATCATTCTTATCCCCAATCCTCAGCAAAAAGTTCAATTTGGTGTTAGCCAATCATGCTTACATGGTAAAGCCCGAGTTAAAAAAAATCCTCAAAAGTTCAGGGTTTTTTTTTTACGCTGCTTAGCATTAACTGTCAACTTGACCTAAAGTCGACTGTCTTAGTTCAGTAATTGTCTTTATTAGGTTGGTATTTTGGCATATTGCTGAGGGAATATCTTGATTTTAATTGATATAAAAGGGCACAGTCTATGGTGAGTAATCATGGCTCACTGGGTCACTGGGCAGGTGGCTCTGGTCTTTATAAGAGGCTAACTAGAGAATTATGAACCAGCAAGCAGCTCTTTCATGAGGGTTCATGCTCTGACTTCCTCAGTGGCGCTGGGACCTGGAAGTTGTAAACAAAACCATTTCTATTTGCTTTGGTCAGAATGAGTGTTTTATCACAGTGATGGAATGAAACGAGAGCAGGGGTCTTCTAATTTGGCAAATATATCCATGTGGAACACTCTACATCCATGAGGCAAATGTTCTTGTACTTGGAATCCTTCCAGGTCTTTTCCATGTACATGATCTCTCTGATTCTATTATCCTTATCATATTCTTTGAATATACTAAACTGTCAAGTGAGAGATCAAAACTGTCAAGCTTTATGACCTCCTCAGAAAGTTAAACACAAGAAGTAGGATGTAAGAATATCAATCTGTCAGCAAGTTCTTGTTGGCATCTACAATAGTGGCTGGTTTTGGTGGTTGTTTATGGGATGGATCCCCAGGTGGAGTAGTCTCTGGATGGTCATTCCTTCAGACTCTGCTTCACACTTTGTCTCTGTAACTCCTTCTGTGAGTATTTTGTTCCCTCTTCTAAGGAGGATTGAAGTCTCCATACTTTGGTCTTCCCTCTTCTTGAGTTTCATGTGTTTTGCAAATTGTATCTTGGGTATTTTGAGCTTCTGGGCTAATGTCCACTTATCAGTGAGTGCATATCATGTGTGTTCTTTTGTGAGTGGGTTACCTCATTTAGGGTGATACCCTCCAGATCTATCCATTTCCACTTCCCTTGTAGGAGATAGGTCCGAATGTATAAAATCTCTTTCCTGGTATGCCCTTTGGTTGGCACAAAGCCAGTTCCTTCTTTCTGAATGGGAGTCCTAGGGAAATTCCTTCAGAAAGTCTCTACTGCAGGATAGTGAAACTGAGCCCTCTGCATTCATGCCCAGTGCAGTCTTGGTTGTGGTTGTATCATACATTGGTCAGGACAGTTTTCTCACCAAGCATGAGTGAGTGTGTGTGTGTGTGTGTGTTTTAGTTCAGTGCTGCTGTGGCTCTCTCTGCATGTATTCTGCTTCAAATGAATCTCTGAGTAATAAAAAGAAAACAACAACAACAACAACAACGACAACAACAACAACAACAACAAAAACCCTAAAAAAGTCAACCTGTAGCTGGCTGGTCAGAACCACAGGTTAGATGCGATGGGCTTAGTAACTGGATACCTGAAATCTAGAAGAGAGAGTATCTGTGAGATACCCAAGAAGTAAGTGTGTGTGTGTTTTATTGATATGGGTAATCAGACTTACTGGAGTACAAATCATACTTTATTCATGTCTATCTGTACAATAAAGGCCATGGCTTCTACCCACTATGTTCCAGTAACATCCTATCTGTCTGTCTGTTGTTGTGACAACTATTAACATCACCAAACATTTCCAAATGGATCCTAGACAATAAAATCACCCATAGTTAAAAACCACTAGCTTTGGGCTTATTCCCAATCAGTAGAACTCTATAAATTCACAATGATAGCCACACAATCATGCTTATAAATTTTATAAATCTATGATGTGTATCTGAACTGCTATAAGGATCTAAGGCATCTGTGCCAGTCATAGACAGTCTTACATGCATCACCTAAAGATGTTATTCCTAACCTGTGGCATGTTTCCCACATGTAGGTTGGGTAAATGTGGCATCTCAAGTAAGGCATGTGGCAAAATTGCAACTTCCCTTATCAACTCTAAAGTGAAACATCTCTCACTGGTTGAAAATCCCTTGAAGAACAAAGGAGTGATGTCACTGTGTGAAATGCTGAAGGATCCAAGCTGTGTCCTGGAGTCACTGATGTGAGTTATTCTGGGAGAGCATACCCCAGAGCTATTGCAGAAACCTGCACATGAGTCCAAGTATCATCAAGGTGGTCAAGTGCCCACTGTAGAATACAAGAGAGCGTGGGTTGTGTCATATGCTCACTTTCCATGCTTCAATTGCCATACCAGTAAGTGGGGTAAATGCAAGCAGAGATATCATGAGACCAAGTTGAGACAAGTCAAGGCTAGCTCTGAAACTTCTTATACATTATTTTTAGTTTATTAAGATGTTCTTATCATGAGTAAAGATGTTGCATCTGGAAAGAGATTGGTTACTAGGTCAGAGGAGAATATAAATAAGAAAAAACTGATTCATTTCTAAGGCAGGGCTTCCTACAGCTTACCTAAATCACTATAAGCTATCTCCTGCCCTGAAGTTGAGGTTGGTTTCTCATGGTAGAAGACCACCGGACTATGGTCCCAGGGAAGCTGTATTACATAATTTTCTATTCCATCTATCAAAGGCCTTAGGATGGAGAATGTGCTCAAAGACACCTTGGTTTATGCAGGAGGAAGAATATACATACACAAATTATTATGTCTTCTGTAATCAGGTATTCATGCAGTTATAAGTACATGTGCAACTTACAGATATGGCATGCATAAAAATGTAAGAACACTGAATTTTGACCATTGAAGAGACATCTGTTCATCAGAGAAAACTAGTGCAGGTTAAGTATCTCTCACATGATCTGCTTATAAAGAGTCCATAAGTGTTTCATACTTCATTTAATTTTTTGGACTATTTTCATATTATGAGTCTTGGTAATGGTCCCTAATTTCAACCATAAAATTTATTTGCATGCTGTATAAAATGTGTGCACATGACTTGGGTTTGCATATGCCCATGGTTTTATACCGTATTTTCAGTGCTTTTATGTTTTGACATGGTTTGGATACATGAGCACAGGTCTATAATTTTCTTAGTGTGACATCATGTAATTTTGAAAATTTTTTGTATTTTGGAGCATAAAAATTTCCATTTTTCAATTAGAAATGCTTTAGTATAAAGTATATTAAACTTTATAAAAATCTATTTATAAATTTAATGTGCATGTATGTGTGTGCTTGTATAAGTTTATTGTACCATGCAAGTGCATGAGACTGCTGAGACCAAAAGAGCTCATTAGTCCCCTGTTGTAGTTATAGGAGATCTTGAGCACCATATAGGGGCTATGTGGGTATTTGGAACTGTACCCCAAGTCCTCTGCAAGGCCAGCAAGTGATTATAAATGTTGAACCATCTGTCTAGCTCTGAAATAAAACTTGTGAAAGAAAGTTAAAAAGGCACTATGAAAAGTCAGAGTGTTTCAGAAGAGGTAGGGGAAATGGCATTAGAAGACAATATTATTTGGTTATTTAATTACCACCTGATGTTATATAGTTGGTTAAATTAAAACTATGATTGGTGACTCCTAATTATAAAGAGCTACATTGGTCATGAGTTGTCTTAAATAGTCTTTACAGCACTAGTCTTTAATTCATAGAAGTAACAGGAGTAGGAGAAATATTTAAAATAACAGGATTTAGTGGCAGCAATAGCTAAGTTGGTAAAAAAACACTTGCCACTCAAACATGATGAGCTCAATTTGGTTCTGAGAACCCATGTGACAAAGCCATGTGTAGTGACACACTGAAGAAGTGGAAGCACCGAGATTCCTGGGGCTCACTAGCCCACCATCCAAGTCATTAGAGTTCCAGGCCAGTGAGAGAGCCTATCTCAAAGGGGGGTCCTGGTGTTCCAGAGAATGACATCTGAGCTGTCCTCTGACCTCCAACATGCATGTGTACCTACACAGACAGACAGACAGACACACAGAGACACACACAGAGACACACACACAGAGACACACACACAGACACACACACACAGACACACAGACACAGACACACAGACACAGACACACAGACACACGCACAGAGACCCAGACTCAGACCCAGACCCACACCCACACCCACACCCAGACCCAGACCCACACCCACACCCACACCCAGACCCAGATCCAGACCCACACACCCAGACCCACACACCCAGACCCAGACCCACCCAGACCCACACACCCAGACCCACCCAGACCCACACACCCAGACCCACCCAGACACAGACACCCAGACACAGACACCCACACACCCACACAGACACACATAGACCCACAGACACACTTGCATGGACACCAAAAAGAAATTAAAAATATTAGTGGAAGATACTCTACTTGAACAGGATTCTGCAAGATGATAAATTTCTGATATGGGTAGAAGTTTTAGTTGATTTGTAAACAAGTTGTCATGTAAATCAATAGTCAATTTTGGAAACATATCTAGTGACCAATAACATCAGTTTTTCAAAATGTTTGAAAATATTTCCATTACTTAGAGAGAAGGAGAGAGAGAGAGAGAGGGAGGGGGGGGGGAAGATACTTGCACACATATAGAGGACAGAAGACAGCTTGTGGGGTGGGGATTGGTTATTTCTTTCCATCCTGTGGTATTGAACTCACAATCTTGTGCTCCCCCTACCTCCTCCCCCCTGGATGCTGTTAGCCACGAGCCTGAGGGGAAAGGGGGAAGAGGTGGAGATCAGGGTTCAGATGGCCATGAGTATGGACAGACTGACTGCCAGAGACTGTTACATTGAGCCTAGTCTACTTTCTTGTTTAAGGGATAGGTCATAGAAGGAATTTTAGGGTTATAGTATGGGTGGAAAGGTCTAATTAATTGGTCCTATATTCTAGGGAACAGTATGGGCTTATTGGTTATTGTATAGGACCTAATTATCAGGCAGGTGGGGAGCTAGAGTAGGATGCATGTGCTGAGTTATATACCCTTGCACAGAGCATGTACAAGGTCACTTTTCAGACAAGGGCACCCAAGGTCAGCCACTTGATCAGGGACACTCTCCAGACAAAGACCAGGAGAGTCAGGAAAGCCCTGTGAAGAAGGTTGTCCTTTATGTTGCACCAAGCTCTGAAAGCCATCTAGTCCTGGGGGACTGCTAGCTTATAGGTCCTCAGACTTGGTGTCAAAACTATTTAGTCATCTTATCAGCCCATTTCAAAATTCTTTCGTGCCAAGTAGAAATTCAGTCTAGGAAGAACATGAAAGTCTTTGGAGAGCAAGTGAATGTTCCAACAGTAAGTGAGCTGCTGACATGTGATCCTCTTTCAGGTTGTCTTACTGCTGTCTCACATTCATTGCCTGTGGCAGTCTCTATGAAGCCCTTTTGAGCAACAAACACCTCTCCCTGCTTGATCTGGGGTCAAATTTCCTGGAAGATACTGGAGCGAACCTTCTGTGTGAAGCTTTGAAATATCCGAACTGCACCCTCAAGGAGTTATGGTAGGGCTGTGTTCTCACCTGTTGCTGGTATATAGGTGTTGGCATTCAGAAGTAGAAGTGCAGAACTGTCTGAATGTCATTGCTGCTTCAGAAATTGTCTTAAGCCTACCATCCATGATAACTGTCTTAAGACATGGAGCCCTGGGTGATTGGAACATGAGCATGCGTCCCTGTAAGTGGGATTCCTGCCCTGATAAAAGAAGCCCCAGAAACTACTGCTTCGTTCATCACATGGTGACACTTTTATACTCCAACAAGTCTGGAGAAATGACTCAGTAGTTGAAAGCCCTTGTCACCGAGTCATGATAAACAGAATCTGGATCCCAGCACTCGTGTCTGGTAGTTAGCAAGCACCTGTAACTCCAGCACCAAGGGTCCAATATCCTCCTCTGGCCTACATGTGCACCATCTGAACATCCACACAGACACACGTGAAGAAGATGGTGTATCTATGAGCCAGAAAATCAGGCTTTCTGCACACACTGTAGCAACCAGCTTATAACTTGATTTTGGTTGTTTTTTTTTTAAATGTAACTGACATATCTATTTTCAATCAATCTAGCCTAATGCGGTGTTAAAGCAAGCCAAACGGGTTAACCGACCAGAAAGTATGATGTCTGCTTGAGAAAACAAGGCTGTGATTATCCCAGCTGATTCTCCTGGGGTACTCAGTGACTTAAGAGTGTAGTCTTTCTTTTTTCCTAGTACAACAGCTTTTATTTGATATTTGCAACAACAAATGCAATACATCACAAAGTTTTTAAAGATATGAGTGTAGTCTTAGTCAAAGGAGTTGTTCAAACAAAGGCTGTGCTGTACGCTGCTCTTGAGATGGAACTGAATGGAATGAAGGTTATCATTAGTAGCAGTAGGCACTCGGGAGGGGATTTTTCTTAAACTTCTCCCTTGATATATAAGAAAGTGAAGTATAGTCCTCATCTGAAAAAAATGAGTTGATGGACATGTAAGCCTATCAGGCACAAAGGTATTGTGTCTATGCACAGAAGTTACAGTTTTTACATATTTACATTATTGGTCTCTTGTGCTTGTCCTCAGATTTGTAGTTGAGTGCAGCAGCATGTCTTACATAAGTGAGATGCAAGTAGCACCCTGTGATTTGAATGCAGCAGCATGTCTTACATAAGTTAGATGCAAGTAGCACCCTGTGATTTGATTTGTGTGACAAATCAAAATATCTCTAGATGCCATTTGCATTTTCTGGGCAGAAAAATTAATCCCTGCTTCTGAGTCATTAATACACACTTATTTTCCATGCAAAACCATATGTATATACACCTCCCTCAATCATAAATCTATGCATGTGTCTGAGTCTATTTACATTTCTATCTACCTATCTCATATCCACCCAACTATTATCTGTCATCTATGAATTTAACATCTCTCCCTTGTCTACCACTTATAAACTTACCGGCTTTACTTACATATCATTGACCTCTTCCTGAAATCACCTTCCATTACCCATCCATCCATCCATCTATCTATCTATGCATACATATGCATATATATCTGCTAATTATTATATGTTCATTATGCATCTAACATACATCTGCCTAAGGTCTATAATTAGCATCTATTCCTCATCTATGCATTCTCCATCCTTCACTTATTGTATACCAACTATCCTCCCTCTGTCGGTCAACTTCTCTTTATTATTTACAATGCCATGGGAACCATGAACTTGAGGCTCAGGGAGGGTTTGAGGACATGGTATCATATTAAATACTGGCAGAAGTTAGACACATGGTGACATTTTCATGTAAATCTGAAATCAGTGATAAGGTAGCCACACTGGTTTTCAAGGCATATGTATTATAACCAGGGGGAATGAGCATAGGAACACCACGTGAAGAGGTCAAAGCAGAACTGTTGGTGAGCCAACATGGAGCAGAGGACCCCAGATGATGGAGATCATCAGCATTTCAGACATGCTTGGGGATTCCTGGTAAATACAAATCAGTCAAGCTGTTAAGATGGAATTGCATGGACTGGGGATGTAGCTCAGTTGGTAGAATGCTTACTTGGCAAACACAGAGTCCTGAGTTTGATTCTCCAGCACAGTTTTAAGAAAGCTAGGGTAGCAGCATGTCTATAATCCTCACAGTAGGAGATAGAAGTAGGAAGGTCAGAAGTTCAAAGTCATCCTCAGCTATGTAACGAGTCTGAAGCCAGGTTGGATTATATGAGAATCTGTCTCAGAAGAAGGAAGGCAGTCAATGAATGGCTGCTGGGAGAGGGAGAATCGGTCTCCTCTAGGAAAAGCTCTGACCTAGGTTATCCAATCCCCTGGATACATGTACATACAAGCAAAGCTAAAATGGACTAGGTAGGTTATATATGCATGTATATATGTGCATGCACACACACATACCACATGTATATATGTAACAAGAATAATTAAAGAGGAGGTTATGAATTAGGAAGGGGAACTGGTAGGAATTGGACGGAGAGATGGAGTAATGTAGACAGCAGTAGGAGCAGTTCTCATATGAAGTTCTAAATAATAATAATAATAATAGTAATAAATAGACTTATTAATAATGAATCAAGACAAAAGGATTGAAGGAATAAGTATGTTTTCATGTATGATTTCCCAGGTTGCCGGGTTGCTTTTTAACTTCAGAATGCTGTGAGCAGATCTCTGCTGTCCTCACTTGCAATACAAATCTAAAGACGCTGAAACTGGGCAACAATAACATACAAGACCCTGGTGTCAGACAGTTATGTGAGGCTCTGAGTCATCCCAACTGTAACTTGGAGTGTCTTGGGTGAGTCCTTACTAACTGTCATGGTGGGAGGGCTCACAGTTTGATGAGGAAATGCTAGATGGTTCATAGGGTTAAGAGGAAGCCCATCTAGCATAGGCTCATAAGTTTTGAGAAAATTCACAGGTCTTGCACAGGCAGCAACAGCTGCTGTGAGATTGAATGCAACGCTCCAGTTGTGTTTTCCCTTACCACAATCTCTGGTTCTCCTTATCTTTCTGCCCCTTCTTCTGTGGTGATCCCTGATCCTTGGTGGGAAGGGATGATCTCAACACTTTATTTGAATCTGAGTGTTCTGTAGACACTCTCTGGACATTGACTGTCTGTGAGTCTCCATATTAACCAGTCCACTGCAAAGCTTCTTTGATGAGACCTGAGAGTTAAACTAAAATGCTAAGTACTTAGAACAACATCTTGGGGTCACAATCCCTTTTGCTGTGAAACAAAGATTTGCTCAGTGTTGGTTCTGTGGGCATTTGGGGCTGGTTGGGTCTTTGCTCAGAAGCGTGGAACTGGCACTGAACAGCAGATAGTTTTATTGGCGTGTTCCCTGTTACAGGTTAGACCTGTGTGAATTCACCAGTGACTGCAGTAAGGACCTGGCCTTGGCTCTCACCACCTGCAAAACACTGAATAGCTTAAATCTGGACTGGAAAACCTTGGACCATTCTGGGATGGTGGTGCTCTGTGAGGCTTTGAATCACAAAAGATGTAACCTGAAGATGCTTGGGTGAGTACACCCTGTCTCCCATAGTCAAGAACAGCTTCAAAACAAGCTCTTCTGTGTCAGTTTGCTCAAGGTCAAACCCACTGAGGCTGGGTTGAGGAGGTCTGTGGTGAGGACCCACTGCTGCACTGTAGGATATTGAGTGCTGTCTTTGATTTCATTCATTCACAAGTACCATCCTTTCATGGTGATTACTCCAAATATCATCAGCCATTTTTTAAAAAAATGTGGCTTATTTTTCAAAGTTGTCATTCAGCTACAAAGAATGATGAAATTACAACATTTTTAGAAAATTAATATAGCAACCAGAAAGAAATAAACCATATTCTCTCCCATATACAGATCCTAGCTTACACAAGCTCTCTCTCTCTCTCTCTCTCTCTCTCTCTCTCTCTCACACACACACACACACACACACATATCATAAAGGGCACAAAATGGTAATAAATAGATAAATGAAAAGAAATATAAGTTTACATATATAGTATGCTTAGTGGCTTAGTGTTGTTCAGGAAATGGTCTCTCAAGATATAACAATTTTCAATGCCAAGTTAAGTTTTAAAACTTTTTTGAGTGCTTTGCCAAACCTCCACCCTGTTGATTTCGCTCCTGTTCTTAGGGCTATAAGGAGTAATGCTCAAGCAAGGATGAGGGAAGAGCTCTAGGGTGTTAGCACAGATTGTTAATCATGGTGAGAATGCTACAGTTGGGGCAGGACAGACTGAAGGAGAGGGTGGAGAGTCTGGAGCTGAGATTGGGCAAGAGATCTAAAAGAGCACGGCAGATCAGTGTGAAGTCTCTGTGTAATTAAAGGTGACATAGCACATGCTTATAGACACCAGGAAAGAAAAAACAGACAGAGGGGAGGAGAAGCTTGAGGAAGCCAGCTGTACTTTCAGAGAGACCCGTGTTCCAATCTTATCTTGTAAAAATCGGGGAAGAATGCCAAAACGTCTAAAGAAAAATGTTCAAGAAAGGAAATGTAATTAATTAGGTTGAGTATTGACACAAGACATTATTTGTCAAAAAAGGACAGAAAACAAACCAAAACAACAACAACAAAACAAAAGAGAAATCAGGTATGTGGCCACAAGAAGGAGGAGGAGGAGAGGAAGGGGTGTGTGTGTGTGTGTGTGTGTGTGTGTGTGTGTGTGTGTGTGTTGGAGGGTCCCTTCTCCCTGGAGGGAATATGCTCTCACGCTGTCTCTTCATTCTCAATACATTCCTCTCCTTTTATCCCTGGGGACTGATGACAAAAGAAGTAGTCATAGCTGTAAAGAGGCACAACTGACTGTCAACAAACTTGGGATGTTGACATGGCTCAATGAGAGAAGGGGCTCACTGCCATGCCTGACAACCCCACATCTCCATAGGAGAAGTGGGAGGATAGATTTCTATGAATAGTCCTCTGATGATGTGTGCAGCAGCAGGCGCCTGGTAAAAACACATGCAGATTTGTAAATATTTTTCGATTAGTAAACAGAATTGTTTGTTTTCATGCCAGACTGGACAAATCTGCATTTTCTGAGGAATCACAGGCATTACTGCAAGATGTGGAAAAGAAAAATAATAATCTGAATATTTTGCATTATCCATGGGTTGAAGAGGAACGCAACAAGAGGGGTGTTCGTCTGGTATGGCTCAGCAAGAATTGATCTGTGACAAAGGCTTATCCTGTTATGTTTCTCCCATATACCCTGCCCCAATGCACACCATGGTAGTAGTAGCTGTTTCCAGGGCTGCTCTTCCACATTGTTCCATCCCCACCCATCTTTACATCTCCCCTCACCACTTCGCACGCAATGTTTATATTACAAGCACGTTCAATAAACACTAAGCATGTTTGAAAGCATGAATGTTTCCTCAGTGAATGTGTTGTAGTGGTTGTGATATTTGTAACATGTTTCCACTAGGTGTCTTTCTCAGCAGCTAACATCACAGTGAACTTCTGAGGGTAGTCTATGCCATGATTCTAAAAGACATGAATATCACTGTGCAGAAAGTGGGAAGCGGGAAGTTAATGTCTAGAATCCCCAAAGGCTAAGATCTTGGATCAATAATTTTGTGAAAAGTGTCTCAAAAATTCTTTTCTAAGTTCTAGGGATCAGACCTAGGGCTCACTCTTGGGGTTGGGCAGTGATAAGTGGTTAAAAGTGTTCCTTGCTCTTCAGAACCAGAGTTCAGACCCCAGCAATACGCTGTGTGCCTCTTAACTGCTTCTAACTCCAGCTCTAGGGTATATGATATGCTTTCCTGGCCTGCACAGGTACCCATGTGCGTGCACATACAGAGATGTACATATACATACAAATAATAAACCTTGAAAACTTCATAGTTTACATGTTAACTGTTATTCACTATGGCGTTTGCTAAAAGTTACAATGAATAGGTCAGTCTTGTGTAAATATTATATTTTAAAAATAAATAATCTAAGTCAGCACATCTCAACTTGTGGTTCGTGATTTCAGATATCCTACATATCAGATATTTACATTATGATTCATAACAGTAGAAAAATACAGTTATAAAGTAGTAATGAAATAATTTTATGGTGGGCAGTCACCACAGCTTGAGCAATTGTATTAAAGTGTTTGGGCATTAGGAAGGATGAGAAAAGCTGAATAACATTTAAATTGTTTCTTTTTTTAAAACATACACATTTATGGTTATATGTGCCCCTGGGGATGAGTATGTATACCACGTGTTTGCAGAAGCTCTTGAAGATCAAGAGGGTGAGTGTCAGATCCTCTGAAACTGTAGCTACAGGTGAGTATGAGCTGCATGTGGGTGCTAGAAAGTTGGACCTGACCCACGTCCTCTGTAAGATCAGTAAGTATTACTAATGTCTGAATCATCTCTCCAGTCTTTAAACTATTTTTTAACAAAAACTTGAAAAATATTATCAGTTCAGTTAAGCTTTCTTAATAGAAATAATCGACTTATTCCCACACTAATATTCAGCTTCAATTTGACTCTGATACATTTAATTCAATGTTGATTTCTTCATTAGCAGAATAGAATGCCCCCTCTTTGTTTTGTTTTCCATTAATTTATTTATTAACTTGACATCCCGATCTTGGCCCCCCACCCTCCTGTCTTCCTATGCCCACCCTGCAAGTCCTTCCCTGTGAATCCCTTTAATTTCTTTTGTGCACAAGAGTGAAGTTATCTGTCAATGCCACCAGAGGCCACCAGATCCCTTGCAGCTGGAGGCCCCTGTGAGGGCTTGGTGTGGGTGCTGGGAAATAGAAATGGCTAACTTCTGCAAGAGCCTCACATGCTGTGAACAGCTGAGCTGTAACTATACCCCACCTGTTTCAAGTCCTAATTAGACAAGTGTTGACTCTTTCTATGGGTTCCTTTTAACTATAGATGTTAAGCTCTCGGGGGGGGGGGCATACACTTCTCTTCTTCTGATCCCCTCCAACAGTAATAGATCCATCATCATCATAGATGTTTGAAAGAGTCATTAAAATGATGGTGCATGGACTGGAGGGTTGCCCAGTGCTTGAGACCCGGATTTGATTCTCAGCACCTACATGGAGGCTCATCTCCTACTCAAGCACCAGCATGTGTGCTGCACAGATACACTTGAAGGCAAAACACTCATATATATATATATATATATATATATATATATATATATATATAAATTTTTAATGATTTATTAATACTTTGCTTATAATTAAAAATTTCAAACTAGGTACAGATATGTCTGCCTATTTGTTCACAGAGCAAAATAATCATTTTGCTCTGATATTGTAACGAGAAGCACAAGGTAACTCAAATCCATAGCTTTCTAATGTTTATTCCATTGCCGTAGTAAAACACTGATGAAAATCAACATAGGGAGGGAAGGGTTTTATTTACTTTACAGGTCCATCAAGGGAAACTGAGGCAGGCACTGGAGTAGAGACCATAGAAGAATGATGCTTACTGGCTTAATCCCTATGGCTTGCTTAGAATTTTTTTTTTTAATCCAGAGCCACCTCTTCAAGTGTGGCACCACCCTGCATGGGCAGGGCCTTCTCGCAACACATATCATGAATCAAGAAAATGTCACCATAGACTGGTGTATAGGCCAATCTGATGGAGGCATTTTCTTCATTGAGTTTTCCTGTTCCCAGCTCAAACTTGTCTCTAGATGAGAAAAAAGTACAGATTTTATTTTTAAGCACAAGTAACTAACACTCATAGTTCCTGAAAGATTTACAGTCTTCCAACTTGTAGCTAGGCAGTGGTAGTACACACATTTAATACCAGCACTTGGGGAGCACAGGCAGGTGGATCTCTTGAGTTCAAGGCCAGCTTCTTCTACAGAGCAAGTGCTAGGATGGCCAGGACTACACAAACTTTATCTGGGACCAGGAGAGGGTCAATCAACAGTCTTCCAACCAGGGGAGGTGACACAGATCCAGACTTGACATTTTCCCCTGTAGACTGTCGATGGCTTCACTTTGA
Source organism: Mus pahari (assembly GCF_900095145.1). NCBI lineage: Eukaryota > Metazoa > Chordata > Mammalia > Rodentia > Muridae > Mus > Mus pahari. The sequence goes on along the minus strand of NW_018392456.1, from coordinate 21,886 downwards.
GCCATCGTGAATAGATTCTTCCAGTCACCAGAAATTCCTGTCATGCTAAGATGGAAATGCAGTCAGGAAACAAGCAACTATTGCACAGTCAAGCCTGTCATTCTGTCACATCATCAATCCAGTTGGTATTATCTCCCAAGACCAAAATAGTCCTCCTACAATTGTCTGCTTCATACCAACTGTCGAAACGACCTTGAGCACAGAAGGATTGGAACGAGTGATGATATAGAGCTGGTGACTGTGAGTGTCAGATATGCTAGATGGGAAATCCTGGTCTTGAAACTGTCATGGAAAAACCGAGGAAGTTTCTTCTCATACCTGAACCTCGGTCCTCTGCTTCTTAGTGTTGAAAAATGGCAACAATTGGATAGAACAGCACATTACAAATTGGCACTGAGGGTTTGCCTGTGTCCTTCAACTGCTTTTCCAACTAAGGTATGTAGTAGAGTAATGGAACTATTACACAGTATATGATCAGAAAAATATCCACTTGTGCTGGGAGCTTCCTGGCCCAGGGAGAGGAGTAGTGGATTCACAGAGTAGGACTCTGGCTATGGCTTTAAAGTCTGAGCGTCTCAGGCCTTTCTCTAGCTCACTGACTGTGCTGAAATGCTGGTAACTTTTCTTTTCTTTTTTTTTGATTGTATAATAAAACAATTTTTATTAATTCAAAGTTTTTACAATATTTCAAACCCATTCCTCTTTTCAAAAAACCCTTTAAGAAAAAGAAAAAAAATCCTTGTAATTGCTAGCTCAAAAAGAAATTTATATTTTGAATTGCTACGTTCATTTTAATGTTTGACAGGTTTTTTCAAGATCAAAATATCCATTTATTATAAAATCTATTTACAAAAACAAAACAAACAAAAAATAGTGTGCAGATGTAATAGAGAACCAAGGGAACATGCCAGTCATCTATGTACAAAGCCANTGTGCATGAAACTTATCAAGGGTCTACTTCTACTTGCAGTACTTGACAGTCAAATAATTTATTACCGCAAGAGTTCAACCCTACATGACTAAAACTGTGACTATCTTAATGAAAAAAAATCATCTTCTGCTCACTAAAAATCTNCAAGTTGCTGAAGGCCAAATAGACCATATCACAGCAACTCACAAGACTGAAAGCAGCCTCAGAAGGAAGCCATAATTTTAGGATACTCACTGAACCATGTATTTCATTTTCAGTCGCACTCACATAAAGTGGGGAATCCATACACCCAGCTATCTTCATTAGCAAGTTAAATGCCACATCTTCCAAAAGCAGGGACAGTATTCTTAAATGTCTTCCTCAGACTGGGTGGAGATAGGTCCCAGAGTACAGCTGGATCACCCTAACAGAGATGGTAATTCTCTTGACAGGCAGTGAAGGATACCACATGGCATGACTAGATTTGCCCTTCCAAGTGTGAGCACAGTTTTTGCTTCTAATACCCTGGGTAATCAGTACTTCCCTTAGGTCACTGCCTTTCTGTTGGGAATGTGACATCCAAACCTTGAAGTTTCTGGACTAGAAAATGGAGAACACTCCCAAGACCTATTTTCTTTGTCAAAGGAATCATCTTGAAATACAAACTTCTGCTTCTGTGCATTAGACATTAAAGACACTGATCCCATTGTGAACTCTGTCTTTTCCTCTTTTGAATGGGTCTACCACCTGGTGACATTTCCACAGGCAAAGTTTGACCTTATTCATGTCCTTTAGAACATCCAAAATGTTCCAGACATAACTAATTCTCTGGCTTTTTTGAATGATGGTTATCATCGGTCTTCTTAACACCTGAGAGCTACCTTTTCATTTCATTAGTCAGATTATCTATGTCACATGTATTAGTGGACCAGTAGTCAGATTATCTATGTCACGTGCATTAGCAGATCCAGTAGTCAGTTTATCTATGTCACCTGTATTAGCAGATCCAGTAGTCAGGTTATCTATGTCACGTGTATTAGCAGATCCAGTAGTCAGATTATCTATGTCATGTTTATTAGCAGATCCAGTAGTCAGTTTATCTATGTCACGTGCATTAGCAGATCCAGTAGTCAGATTATCATCTGTCACATGCATTAGCAGATCCAGTAGTCAGATTATCTATGTCACGTGTATTAGCAGATCCAGTAGTCAGATTATGTCATGTGTATTAGCAGATCCAGAAGTCAGTTATCTATGTCACGTGTATTAGCAAATCCAGTAGTCAGATTATCTATGTCACATATATTAGCAGATACAGTAGTCAGATTATCCATGTCACGTGTATTAGCAGATCCAGTAGTCAGATTATCTATGTCACNCACGTGTATTAGCAGATCCAGTAGTCAGATTATCTATGTCACATGCATTAGCAGATCCAGTAGTCAGGTTATGTCACGTGTATTAGCAGATCCAGTAGTCAGTTATCTATGTCACGTGTATTAGCAAATCCAGTAGTAAGATTATCTATGTCACATATATTAGCAGATCCAGTAGTCAGATTATCCATGTCACGTGTATTAGCAGATCCAGTAGTCAGATTATCTATGTCACATACATTAGCAGATCCAGTAGTCAGGTTATCTGTCATGTGCATTAGCAGATCCAGTAGTCAGATTATCTATGTCACGTGTATTAGCAGATCCAGTAGT